>NC_035447.2:18330610-18465270 GCF_002127325.2 Helianthus annuus | reverse complement strand
AAACAAATTGTTTTGGGTTAAAAGTAATTTATGAAATACTTTTGCTTGAAAGTTAAAAAAAATCTATTTTTTTTGGAAAACCCCTAAAGCCAAGGTTACAACAACCATATGCATAACCATTTTTTCTTTGAAAACCCCTTAAAGCACACCCCACGGACGTAAAACGGACGTGTCGTCAATAATACTAATGCCACACAACCGTCATCGACCACTAACACTGACTCGACCTAGGATCTGAGTGTTGCGACGAACCTGTTCAAACATGAAAAAATAGAGATAAAAACGTTGAACCATACATGCACGTTGCGCCGTGTTAACTGAAAATTTGAAACAAAACATAAAAAGGTTGAACCAGTCGTACGTTACGTCGTATTAACTCGAAAAATTTAGAACTATACGTAAAACGAAAATTTGCGAAAGATGAAAGTATAAGTGACAAAAGTTGTGAAGTTAAATTGCAAATAATGAAAAGTTTTGGGTTAAAGTTAAAAAAACAAATTATGTAGGGTTAAAATTGTAAAAGGTAAAAACCTTTAGATTAAAATAAAAAATCAAGTTTTTTTTTTGAAAAAATCCCAAAGCATAATGTACAACTTGAATTGCACATTTTTGTTGCTAATTTATAATTTATAATTTATAATTTATAATTTATAATTTATAATTTATAATTATAATAAGCTTAGCCAAACATGGACATGACCTTAGGGTGAAGGGGGTGCTCACCTAATAGGTGAGTCCCCTCTCTTACGCCAAACCAATCCTCGTGTGCCACGTCAACTCCCCTCTTAAACTCCCCTAACACCCTAAATTGATGGCGGCACTCCCCTCTTAGGTGAATTGGTTTTTTTTTTTTTTTAAAAAAAGAAAAAAAAGAAAAGCATTGATTGGTCCCCTCTCCCTCTCTCCTCTCTCTCCTCCCCCTCTCTTCAGTGCCTCCACCCCCATTTGCTTCCCTGATTTTATCCCCCGCCTTAATGGCGCGTACCCCCTAATCGGCAAAATCTCCCCCGCTTGAAGTCACCGAAGACGCCCCGAACCCCCTTATGTTAAGAAAATAGCTACATAAATCTCAAATTACCTCAAAAAAATCTTTTCACACGTTTGTCCTTAAACGATTCGGTGTCATCCACACTACCCTAGAAACAAATGACATCATGGCCCATGGGACCAGTTTTCGATAGAATCCGCCACTAGTCTCCATATTATCCGTTTCAGGATAATGATTCAAGAAAAACACCAACACTTTCACTATCCATCGACTAAAATCTTCATTCATCTTCCCCATTTAATCATCATCTCAGAAAGAAACCCTAATCTTGACTCACTTCTCCAATTGCACATTGTACCCAAAAATGGCATCTTTTATGCATCCCCAACTCCCACCTTACAGTTAACAAACACCCATTTGCCCAAATCATGCCCCCCTTCTTCTGCTTCATCAGTTTCTTTATCTTCCAGTTTCTTGAAATCAGGTTCATTTTTCAAGATTTCTGTACCCAGAAGCAGCATCATGAAGCTAAAGCCTTGTGGATTCGAATGTCGTGGATGGGCCTCTCTCATCTGTGAAATTGATCCTTCAGGGCAGGAATCTTGAGGTGATTGGTACAAATGTTTTTATCTTCTTTTTTCTTTTTTAAATAAATCTGACGCAGGTTTTACTTTTTAGGAAATAGTTGTAAAAATGGATAATTTTTTCAACTATTTCAGAAATTTTTTTGTTCAAATGGTTTTTAAAGAAAATGTTGTAAAAATGTTTTTTTTTCTTTTGTGAAATCTGAGGCAGTTTAGGAAATAGTTGTAAAAATTGTTTTTTTACAAGTATTTTTGAAAAAAAAAACATTTTGTTCAAATGGGTTTTAAAAAATTGTTGTGGAAATGTTTTTGTGTGAAAACAGTTATCTGAATCTGTGAAGAATCATGTGAAGATAAGGTGGGAAAAGCTATTCAAAAGCATAGCCACCTTGTTAGAGAGGTTGATGTTAGGCTTTCTGTTAGGGGTGGAGAAATTGGAAAAGGCCCTAAAGTTAGACGATCTGAGGTTTGTTATTTTTTCATTGAGTTAGATGAACAACCGATGAACACATGCCCTTTTCGTTCAGTTATGTCCGTGTTTATGATGGTTCATTTACGTTCGTCTATGTTTGTTAATTACGTTCGTTTATATCGTTCACTTAACTATCATTCAGTTCAGTTTGTTTATTACTAATATTAATTTAAAAATTAATTAGTTTTCAATTGTTAAAACCCTTTTCTAGATATCTTTATTTCCTTTTGAAGTGTTTGATGTAATGATGCTGATGTTTAGACTTTAGTTTATTTTGGATATTCACGTTTACTTGTGTTTGTTTGTGTTCATGAACCGTTCATTTGAATATTAAACAAAAACGAACATGTTCATTTTCTCCAAAACGAACATGTTCATTTTCTCAAGAAGGAACACAAACGAGAAAAGTTGTTCATTCAGATGTCCGTGTCCGTTCGTTTGTTCGGTTAAAGTTAAAGAACAAACATGAACAAGCCCTGTTCGTGTTTGTTTGGTTTGTTGACTCTTGACACGCGTACAAAAAGTCTTTGTATATTGTGATCTGACAATAAGTTGTCGATCCAATTGGATTTCACATTTCTAGATTTCCTTGTTAACTAAATATATTGCTCAAAGGTCTGGAAATTCATATAAAAATGTATAACATCTATATGAAATTAATAAGTTAAAGTATAAATTAATAAGGTATTAAGGTTATATATGTGAAAACAAAAAAAACTGTCCAATTGGACAATATCCTATTTATTTGTGAAAGTTTGACTATCTTGCTATTTTCAGCAATTGACCTATTTTTACTAAAATACATGTTTTTTTAGTAAATTGCCATTTTCGTCCCCGAGTTTTTGTCCAAATTGCCATTTTAGTCCAAATAGTTTTTTTTTCTCCTCTGGTCCTTGACTTTTCCTTTTTCTTGCCATTTTGATCACATTGCCTAACTTAGTCTAAAAACCAGGTTATAATCAGGGGTATTTTGGCATTACATTATTATGAGGTTTATAAACTATGTTGTAAAACTACCCCTGGTTATCACTACACAACAGTTATGCCAAAATACCCCTGGTTATAACTAGATTTAGACTTGAGTTAGGCAATATGATCAAAATGGCACGAAAATGGAAAAGTCAGGACCCAGAGGAGAAAAAAAAACTATTTGGACTAAAATGCAATTTGGACCAAACCTCAGGGACTAAAATGGCAATTTACTCTTTTTTTTTTTTCATTTGTTATTTTGTATTTTGCGGTACCAAGAATTTAGCTCTTTTTTTGATAAATTTACTGTAAAACATAGGTTACCTTATTTACCAAGAAACATGGAGTTGTTCGGGCGGAAGAAGAAGCAGAAACTTTGTATGCAAGTATAGATTTAGTATCTTCTGTAATCCAAAGAAAACTAAGGAAGATTAAGGAGAAAGATTCAGATCATGGAAGACATATGAAGGATTGATAGGTTGAAAGTTAGGGACCCACAGATATTGATCAATCAAGATTCAGTTGCAGTTCCTCAAGAAGAAGAAGAAGATGCAAGTGAAGGATTTTCAGATGATCTTGTCCCTAAGGTTAGCATATGTATAGATTTAATTTCCATTATTAATGTCTTTTTTATGTGTAGCTGAGTTGTAAGTATTTTGATCAGATTGTTCGAACAAAATACTTCGAAATGCCACCTTGACCGTCGCCGAAGCAATTGAACAACTAGAGAATGTTGACCATGACTTTTACGGCTTTCGAAATGAAGAAACTGGTAAGCTTTTCTGCTTGATTTGATGACTTTTCTTTTAGTTTCGATTTGTACTCTTTGGATGATTAAAACCATTTGACACCCGTTGGATATGAAACATAAGACAAGTTGACCCGTACCTCTAATTCGTATTATATGGCGGGTTAATTACTAAATATTGATGATTTTTTTTTGTTCCAGGGGAGATTAATATCTTATACAAAAGAAATTCAGGAGGCTATGGGATAATAGTTCCTAAAGAAAACGGGGAAACTGCGAAAGTAGAGGAAGTGGATGCTGAAATTCTGAGTAAACAGCATTAGTTTGCAGAACAAAGACTGGATCACATACCTCATGAATATGATTTTATCAAAAGAAGATGGTGATTACTTGCATATGCGTGGGCGTTCTTGATTTCAAGATTGACTCAATTTGAATCTTTATAGCGCCCAGTTATGTTAAAACGATGTGTACTATGTTTTGTTATCATACAAGTGCTAGGAAAACCGAGTCTGTAATCTTCAAGTCCTAACTAAGTGAATACTTTGATTTTACGCTTTCATGTTCTCTATGATCTTGATTTTGAATAGGTGAAGGCTGGTTTTTGCATCGATGGTAGCCAGCGGTATCAGGGTGTATTGAAAATGTATCATTTCCCGTGTGGCTAAGGGTCTAGTACTCTAGTCTTGTTGTGACAAATAGTAGAGTTACAGAGTGTGGACAGTTTTTCATACCTTACTTTCGGGGTTGAGAACATCCTAAATTTATAGATTTATTTTTGTATTAACATAGTCTATCAACCAACCCAATTTGCAATACACGACTTAAGTCACACTTTCATTATTCCCTAAGAAATGTCTAAATAATGCATAATCTTTCTTTCATTCTTAGACTTTTCCGCATGCTTATGCTTATCCATGTATACATCTGTTTTTCACGGTCAAATTACTTATTTTAATAAACTATTTAGTTTCTCATCCCATATCTTATCTTATCAAATAAAACTTTTGATGTAACACGTGTCAAATTCTCAAGCAATCTTTTTTATGGGTTCCCGCTTATTTGTCCAGATCTTATGTTGCCTTAGATCCGACCCGTTTATTTAATTCATTAAACTTCTTTTATCACACATAACTCCAACTATATGGTAGGGCTGTAAACGAACCAAACGTTCAGCGAACAATTTGTGAACCGTTCAACAAGAAGTCGTTTGTGTTCGTTCGTTTATTAAAACAAACAAACACAAACAAGAAATTTCATTCGTTAGTTAAATAGAACAAACATGAACAGAGGTCGTGTTCATTCGTTTATGTCTCATGAACGTTCGATCGGTAACGTATTCGCTTGTGTTCGATATTCATTAGTGTTTTAGTTTTATATTTATTTAAATATATCAAAATTCCAAGAAATAAAATATGTAATAAGTGTCAGCGTATTATATGTATGTTCATGAATGATTGTTGTTTCGTTTGTTTCCATTTGTGTTCATGAACATTAGTTTGTGCTCATTTGTGGTCAGTCAACGTTCGTTGCCTAAAATAAACAAACAAACAAACACAAACGAACAAGACGAACAAGTTCATTTCCTTAGCAAACGAACACAAACATAAAATCTTGTTCGATAAGTGTCGTGAACGGTTCGCGAACACAATATTTTTTAACAAACAAACACGAACAAGGTATTGTTCGTTTCGTTCAAGCTCGTTTGCAGCCCTAACTATGGCGATCGATATTAAAACCTTAAAAAAAAGAACGTTGCAGCCATCCTGATGAAACAATGGTTAACCGGGCAGGGTTAACTCACTGGTCTCGTCAAGAAGGGTTAATCCCTTCCTCTCGAGGATCGCTGGCTGGATCACCGGTGGGTTGATCTCCTGCACAAGGAAACAAACCGTGACTCGTAACAAGGAGGATGGGGTGGGGTGCTCCTTTTACCACTCTCCGGCGTGAGAATCAGTAGTTTGCTTGGGAAGCAAAGTAAGATAATAGTAGTAGTGAGAGAGTTGTCAAGAGATACCTCAAACCTGGTTTGGGGTTGGTATTTATAGCCGAGGAGTGAAGGAGGAGGTGGAAGGATAGACTGACGGCATGCTGCACCTTTGCAGGTGTGACATGTCGGCCGGGAGACGACGCCACGTCAGTCTGTCGCTTACGTAGACCTGACAGGTGACTGCCATTGGTTCCACTTGCACTGGTTGTCAGTCCCACTTGTTGAGCGTATAGGATGCGGTGCTAGCCGCATCGCTTCATGCGGTACATCTGATGTTATCGCGTCTCTTGCTTGTGATCAAGAAATACGCGAGATGCGGTGTTGGCCGCATATCGCCGTGGTGACTGTTGCTGTTATCCAGCTTCCTTGTATTGATAGAAGTGTTCACTGGACGCGGTGCGAGGCCGCATCGCTGTGAATACTTCCGTTTTCATACATCAGATGTGATGCTATGTCGCATCACTCTACCGTTCTCATGTTCCATGTAAGTCCTCCTTCATCACTAGATAGATTGGATTCAACCCTTGTGTCGACGCGTTCTCGCATGGGCACAAGTAGGTTGTTAGCTGGTGGGGGTTTTGATAAGGGTAATGGTCACTCGCGGTCGATGCTGACGCGAGATCTGGGACCATACCCCTTCAAGTCCCCCCAGTCTAGTGTTGCTGCCACATACAAGTTGTATGTGGGAGGAGTACTGGACTATGGTGTTTAGAAGGTAGTTTGGAGTCTGGAGAAGATCCTAGACCATGTGGATGGTCTTTCTGTTTGTAAATCAAGCTGAGGTCTGGAAGGGTCATTTGACGCCTCTTCCGTACCGGTGAAAATGTTTCGTCTGATGCGAAATTCTCAGCCTTTGGCTGGTTGCCACCTGTTGGTGTGCCGAACCAACTGTAGGAATTAGTTGGAGGAAGTGTACAATACTTCGAACCAATCTTTGAGATGGTGGTTGAAGGTGTGCACAAACTTCGAACCAACCTTTGAAGTGGTGAATGAAGAAGAGAGCATGCTGTTCCCATGATTGGATATCTAATGATGATTCCTTTCGTGGGGTGTTCATGTTCTTCCATTAGCTCTCAAGTAACCGCACGTCCTTTGCGGTTACCTCGTTGCTTGACATTGTTGGCCACGGTTGTGGGAACAACGTTGGGCACTTGCGTCATTGTTGGCCATGTTTGGTCGAACAATGTGATTCTGGATAACGGTCAAATAAACATGATCATAGGCATGGTAATGCCTATCATTGTTTATTCTATCCAACGTACAAGTAGGGTAACAAAGTCATAAGCAGACTTTTACCGCTTGTTCGATCGCTTGTTGTTCGACAAGGGCTCGTATGATCATTGGGGATCTTGTCCGCATCTCTTCCTTAGGCACCTTCCTTCACGCTCCAATACCGAGGAGTTTTTCCTTGAAGTAGTTTCGTTCCTCGATGTGGAGTTAGTTGTGGCTCTTCCGTAACAACCATTTGCGGAAGCTATGGTTATGTCCGCAGCGACTCATGAGTGTCTGCGGTTTTGCATTCCCATATTCGCTCGAAACGGGTGTGTTGTTCGGATGTGGCTCTTGAAGGTTCAGGAGTCAGGGTTGCTGATGTGCGCGCGTACATTCCCTTCCTTCTTCTTGTTAAAGAAGGGTTCATGCACCCTCTGTGGTTGTGAACCGGACAGGAGGGATTTGAAGCTTGAAGAGAATGAAGGCAATGCGGTTACCTGTATCTGAGATGCGGTTCGTCCAAAGAACAACGCTGGTTCTGAGTATCTGACACACCTGAACGGGCTCGTGTGTGTCATTTCCGCATATTCCACGTGTGCTCGTGGATAGTGCGGAAAGGTCTTATACCCCCTTATAGTGTGGAGATATATATTTCTGCCTATTTTTAGGGGTAATGTAAAAAAAAACGATATGCGGTATGGGTTTATGGTGCGGGAATCAGAGAAACCGCATACCGCTTGTAATTGGATAAGGTAGTCGCTTTTTTTACATACGTAGCTGAGCGCACGTGTGAGTTGGTGGAAGTTGGTGAGATCTTTCTGGCATGTGCTGAAATGAAAGGACGTTTGCACTGCCCGAGGCATTAAATGCACTGTAGCAAAGAGTGTAAACGTCTCTTATGTCAGGCGCGTGGGCGGCCACGCGCGCGTGATAACCGTCAGTGAAAACGGCGCTTGACACGTGGTGTCGCGCAATTCGTTCTTTTTGAACGTGATGATCGTTTTCTCCCTCCGCATTAATTGCGATGGGTATATAAGGGGAAACCGTTCGTGGTTTCCCCTCAATTGTTCGAAATTTCAAAAATTTGCCGGTGAGAGAAACATTTCTTTGTCTTCTCCGACGATATTTCTTGAACTTCCGGTGAGGTTGAGTTTAGTGTTTCTACTCACGTTCTTTCGTTTCTTCGACATTTCTGATGGCTGAACCATCAAGTCCATATAATGTGGAGGGTGAGAACCCTGAACAGCCGGTCGTAGCGGCTGATGAAGACGAAGATGATGATGTTGATGTTCCCGTGGTGGTTACCGGTGTTGAAGTGGTCGAGGGGTGGTTTCAAAACCCTAATAACCACCGTTCAGATGGCCGACGAGTGGATGCTACTTACCCACAAGAGGGGGATACCGGTGCCGATGCTCCGGCCGGTTAATATTACTTTGTGGGCTGATTTTTTCAACGACGGCAACCTTAGGTTGCCGGTGACGGTGTTCGTTGCAGAGGTGTTGGAGTATTATCATCTCCATATCTCCCAACTTAGTCCCTTTGGAATGTTCCGAATCAGGAACTTTGAATATACATTCCGTGCCCATGGTTTGCCCATTACTGTTGAAAATTTCCGGCGATTCTACCAGTTGACGGTGAACACTGGTTTTTTCTCGTTTACTCAACGACATGGGAGCTTGAAGTTGATGACGCCTCCTAAGGGTGTGACAGGCTGGAAGAAGAAATTCTTCTATGTTAAAGCCTGTGCGGTCTATGCCAGCATGTCTTTCAGGAATGTCAATGTTGGAGTTTCTGATGAAGATATTCCTGTTGCCACCGCAAAGACTGTGGATTGGTTCTCTAGGCTGCGGCCTATTGAACTCAAGAAGTTGGATAACAATCAGCTGTGGGTGTTGCGGGTGATGCTCACTAGACCGGATAGGAAGGCAAGGCCCGTTTTGCGGGAAAAGAGTGGTGGTAAGTTTGTTACTCTTTGTTGTTTTCCTTACTTCCTAATCCTTGTAGTAATCTGCATGCATGTGTTGTATCAGTGGATGCGGTTGGCTTGTGGAGAATGTTCGAGCCCGATTTCGAGGGTCGGGTTGAGCTTATTGCGGTTGAGCTGAAGAAAGGCTTCAACCTAGAAATTCTTAGCAACTTCCGCGTGCCGACGCGCGCAATGCTGGATGCCCCTGTGCCGGGAGACGCAAGAGGTATTTCGTAAGTTGCATCTGTTTTTCTAGTTTATCTTTTTAACTGGTTTCTTGATTGTTTCAATGCAGCTATCCTTGCGGATTTGGGGAAGTTTGAGAAGCGCATCCCCAAAAAGCATGCGGAGAAGAAACCGGTGAAGAAAACCACGCGGGGTCGTGGCAAGGGGAAGGCTGAAGGCTCAGTTGCCCCTTCTTCAGTGTCTGAAGCCGCAGGTACCTATCGATCTTGTTATCGTGGATATACCGATTACGTGGTAGTATCTGACACCCTTGAGGGTTTGGGTGTTATAGGTAGTGGTGCGGCTGCGGGTGGAACTGCTGCGGGTCCCCCCGTTGTTGGTGAGAAAAGAGAACCAGAGCAGAAGGTTGCTTGTGGTGGTGAACCAAAGCGTGGGGACTGCAGTCCAAAAGGGCGGCTCCGGCGCAAAAGAAACCTGCGGTTGCTGCTGGTAAGTATATCTTTTTTCATTGTTTCGTATGTACAATGTGTTTGGATTAACAATTGTTGCTCTTTGCGTTGCAGAATCCCAAGATGCAGGGTTGTCTTTTTTTGACTTCCCTTTGTCTCCCTCGCATACCGCTGCTGCGGGTGCGGGGGTGCCGAAGGAGCCTGTTGTGCCCAAGGAGCCTACGGCTCCTTTTGTTGGGCCGGTTCGCGATCCCACCGTGGAGAAGACGGTGGAAAAGACTGCTGCCCATATTTTCGATACTGTAGATTCCTCTGACAATCTGATCTCTCCTAATGAGGGTGATGGATTGGACTTGAGGTTTTCAGATGCTGGTAAGCAGAAGTCTGATGCTGAGGTGCGGCAGCATGATGCGGAGCCGCCTAAATCTTCTGCTGAGGAGAGGCTGCTGGTTCTACTTCTGGTGGTGCGGGTTCCGATGAGTCTCCCATTCAGCCTGGGGAGTCTGAATTGGAGTACTATTACCGCACCTACACGCAGGATCGCGGTACCGCGTATCATCGACCCCCCTGGACTGTTATGCAGGGGGATGATGTTTCTAACGATCCTTCCGCGTGTAGGGAGATTCTGGGTGGTTTGGGTACCCCCTTTGAAGTTGAACGCGCCCGTGCCGCGCCTCGTGAGCTGCGCATCAACCATCTCTCTTCAATGTTAGTAGGAACTTCCATTGTGGCGAATGCCATTTTGGAAGATTACAAGGTGCTGGGTCGCCGCGAGAAAAGAAGCTGCGCGCTTGCGGGCGGAAGCAGAGGAGTTGGTCAAGGCTGCTCGTGCGGGTGCGGAGCAGCTTGAGAAGGATAGAGCTGCTTTTGAGAAGCAGAAACAGACCTCGGAGTGGGCTGCCACTGCTCAGTTGAAACAGGTTCGTACTCTTGCCAAACTTCTTTCTGATGAACGCAAGAGTTGGAATGAAAAGTTTTCCAATGAGCGCAAGAAGTGGAATGAATCTTGGGCTAAGCAGAATGACAATCTGTTTCGTGCTCGTCAGGAGTTAACGAATGCCAAGGCAGCGAACGCTGCTTTGGTCAAAGAAAAGGCTGCAGCTGAGGCAGTGGCGGTTAAGGCTCAACAAGCAGAGGCCCTGGCTGTTAAGGCGCTGGAAAAGGCCAAGGAAACGGGGGCCCGTACTGCGAAGGCCCTTGATGAGGCCAAAGAGAGGGAGGGCCGCTCCTCTAAGGCTCTTGAAGAGGCGAATGCTGAGCGCACTCGTTTGAATAAAGTTGTTGCCAGCCTTCAGGTATGATTCGTTACTTCTGTTTGTATATTTCTCTGCCTTTTGAGAATGTTTATTGAGTAAACTGTTTTCTGCTATTTGAAAGGCTGAAGTTCAGGCCCGGGAGGTCGCGGTCACTGACCTCACAGCCCGCATGACTGCAGCGGAAGAGCGGGCCAATGTTGCCGTTGAGGCCAGAGATGCTCTGACCTCTTCGTTTAACTAACTGGAGGCTGACCGTGAGTGGATGCGGAGTCACGGTATCGCGCGTGTAAGTATCCCTTGCCTTTATATTTGCTTGGATTAGTATCCGAGTCTTATCATCCTTTTATTGCAGATTGTTCAGGCTATCATGGATGCACCTGAGACCGCAACTGGTTTGGACCTGGTTAAGGAGCGTGCCCGCGATGCCGGTTTTAAAGCTGGTTATAACCGCTGCATTTCCCATATGAACGTCATGTCTATAGGCGGTGTTATCGAAGAGCGATCCGGCTTTCGTGACGTGGATACCGAAGGTCGCCTGAACGCGGCCGTAGCCTCCTTTTATGATACGTCTCTCTCTTGTGTGGAGAAGTTGGACGACTGTTTAGAGGCTGCAGACTACGTTGACCGGCTGCGGATGCTGTATGCCGATGCGGAAGAGGAAGATCCCGCTGGTGGTGCTGGAGATGGTGCGGGAGCCAGCGGTACAAAATAGGGTTTAGGTTGGCTAATGTGCCCCATTTTTGCTTTACTCTTGTATATGATAGGAACTTTATGTAAGTCCCTTAAGCATCGCGTGGGTGCTTGAATTTTTTGAATATAAAGTTTATTTGTTCAATTTGTACAAGTGTTTTTAATTCTTGCATGTTTGAACGTATGTATGCGGAACTTTACCCATTTGTGAATGGGGTCAAGTATATTCCATACCTTTGTCGTATGAGTACGCGTCAATTCCGTTATTTACCCCGTTAGGGTTTTAGAATTGCGTAAGCTTTGTAAAAACTTATATAATCGGAACTCTACCCATTTGTGAATGGGGTCAAGTATACTCCATACCTTTGTCGTATGAGTACGCGTCAATTCCATTGTTTGCCTTTTTGGGCTCAGGAATTGTGTTAGTGTTAACAAAAACTTGTTTATCCGGCCGGATAAATATGCAAGTCTTTTTGCCTTTTGCTGGCCTATTACAATATTTGTTTGTGGTTACCACTTTGTATGGGTATCGCGAATGAAAATTTTACCAATCTGTTTTTGGGATACCGCAAAGTGGACACGCATTTGTAATAGTAGTAACAAACAATAATGTATAAAATTGCTTATTTATTTATTTGCCAATGGCCTGCGGCCCGATATGTTACATAGAAAATGTAGGAACATGGCTTACATATAACAGCGTCGAAGCTGTTGTGCGTTCCATGTTCGTGCGATAGATTCGCCTTCTAATGTTTGTAATTTGTATGCGCCTTTCCCTAAGACCTCTTTGATGAGGTAGGGTCCTTCCCACTTGGGGGCAAGTTTGCCTGGGCGCTCAGCATTAGATGCTTCGTTATCGCGTAGGACGTAGTCTCCTGGATTGAAAGTACAAACGCGGACGCGCGTGTTGTAGTACTTTTCAAGTTTGGATTTATATTTGGCCTCGTTGATGGCAGCGTTTTCGCGCCTTTCTTCCAAGAGGTCCAAATCGATCCTGCGTTCCGTGATGTTGTCTAGTTTTTCAATAGCCAACATTCTAGGAGAGGGGAGACCTACTTCCGCGGGGATCACCGCTTCTGAACCGTAGACTAGGCTAAAGGGTGTTTCCCCATTGCTTGTTTTTGGGCTTGTACGGTGAGCCCGTAAGATACTTGGGAGTTCATCGACCCAGCCACGCCTGGCCGTTCCCAACCGTGCTTTGATGCCTTCGAGTATACTTTTATTGATACTCTCGACTTGGCCATTCCCTTGCGGGTGTGCTACTGATGAGAATATGTGCTCAACATGTAGTTCTTCTAGCCATTTTTGGAATTAGTCGGCAGCGAAGTTGGTGCCGTTATCGGTGACAATGCACATTGGTAAACCGAAACGGCAGATGATGTGTTCCCAAATGAATTTTCTTGTTATCATAGCAGTGGTTGAGGCGAGCGGTTTTGCTTCTACCCATTTTGTGAAGTAATCGACCGCTACTATGATAAATTTGACCGCACCCGGGGCGTCAGGGAAAGGTCCCACAACGTCAATTGCCCATTTCTGAAAGGGCCATGCGGTTGTGACGGGGACTAAGTTGTTCTTTGGCCGCAAAGTTTTTGGAGCATTACGTTGACAGTCGATGCATTTGCGCAACTCTTTGACGGCGTCCAGGTGCATGCCTGGCCAGTAATATCCGGCATTCATGATTTTGGCCACTACCATGCGTGGTCCGGCATGTATGCCACATATGCCCTCGTGTATCTCTCGGATGAGGTATGTGGCATCCTGCGGGTTGACACATCGCAGGAGTGGCCCTAGGTATGATTTTCGGTATAAGATATCGTCTCCCATTTGATAGTGGCACGCTTTATGTTGTAACTTGCGTGCCTCTGATTTGCTTTCGGGAGTCACACCTGATTGCAGATATGCGATAATAGGTGTCATCCATGATGTTGTACCGTATTGAATGACGTTGACTTGGCGCAGGGGTACCGAAGGATTTTGCAGAATTTCGATGCGTATCTCCTTTGCCAAGTGCTGGAAGCTGGTGGATGCGAGTTTTGATAGTGCATCCGCGGACTTATTTTCACTTCGGTTAATATGTCGGATATTGAACGAAGCGAATTTCGATGTTAGTTGCAGGGCTTGCTCGAGGTAGAGGATCATGATATCCCCCTTTGCGGCATAGTCGCCGCGTATCTGTCCTGCAACTAACAAAGAGTCGACGTGTGCTTCCAGATGCTGCACGCCGAGTTTGACCGCTAAACGTAGTCCTGCCAGTAGGGCTTCATATTCGGCCTCGTTATTTGTGCTTTTGAAATCGAGGCGGATGGCATATGTAAGTTCTTGGCCATCAGGGCTGACGAGTCGCAGACCTGCGCCCGCACCTTCCTCGTTGGAGGCACCGTCGGTAAATAGTGCCCAAGTTTCTGAGGAAGATGGCGTTGGTACAGGGTTTTGTGCTTGTTCGCATTCTTGGATGCGATTCACCGGTACTTCGGCAGTGAAATCAGCTAAGATTTGGCCTTTTATCACGGGGCGCGGTTTGTAGTTCAGCGTGTGCGCGCCCAGCTCTATTGCCCATTTTGCTAATCTCACAGAAATGTCAGGTTTGGATAGGATCGGGCCGATCCTGTAATTGGTTAGCACCGTGATGACATGGTTCGCGAAGTAGCGTCGCAACCTTCTTGATGCGTGCACTAGTGCTAATAACAATTTTTCCATTATTGAGTACCTTGTTTCTGGGTCGTTGAGCATCTTGCTGATGTAATAGATGGGTGTTTGAACCCCCTCCCGCTCCACTATCAATACCGCGCCTACCGCGTTGTCCGTGGCAGATAGGTATAATATGAGTGGCTCATCCTTGCGTGGTGCGGTTAAGGTTGGGAGTTGTATCAAACACTCCTTCATTTCCCGGAAAGCGTTTTCAGCCTCTGCGGTCCACTGGAATTGTTCCTTCTTTAAACAGTTCCGCGGGGTCTTGATGAAAGGATAAGACTTAGCTGCATGGTTGGCTAAGAATCTGTTGAGTGCCGCTAGCCTGCCGGCTAGTCGTTGCATATCTTTCATTGATGAAGGCGATGGCATGCGCTCGATCGCCTGAACTTTCTCCGGGTTTACCTTGAATCCATCTTTAGTCACGATGAACCCAAGGAATTTGCCTTCTTCCATTCCAAACGAGCATTTCCCTGGATTGAGCTTTATGTTAACGCTTCGCAGAGTCTGGAATGTTCTTTCAATGTCTGTGAGCATGGTATCTTCCTCCATGCTCATGACGACTAGGTCGTCCATGTAGATTTCGACACTTTTGCTTATTTGGCCGCGGAAAGTGTCGTTCATCAGCTTTTGATAGGTTGCGCCCGCGTTGCGCAACCCAAACGGCATTTTTGTATAACAGTAATTCCCGGTGGGAGTGCGGAATGCCGTTTTGTCTTCATCCTCGATCGCCATTTGTACCTGATGGTACCCTTTGTAGCAATCGAGGAAACACTTCCATCTGAATGGTGCGAGATTATCGACCTTCTCGTCGATTTCCGGAAGTGCGTAACAATCCTTGGGGCAGGATTTGTTAAGGTCTTTGTAATCGACGCACATGCGCCAGCCCCCGGATGGTTTTTCTACCATGACCGGGTTGGATAACCAAGTCTGGTATTTGACTTCCCGCAGGATGCCTGCGGAGAGCAGTTCTTCGACTTGCTCTTGCATCGCCTGATTCTTTGCGGACCCAAGGTGGCGTTGGCCTTGGATCACCGGCTTGATACCTGGTGAGGTATTCAAGTGATGTTGCGCAATATCACGCGGGACCCCTGTCATGTCTGCGGGTGTCCACGTGAAAATGTCTTGGTTCCCGAAGAGAAGCTGCTTCAGGTGCGCTTTTGTGGTCGGGGACAAGGCGTGACCCAATGTAACCTTTTGTTCTGGGTATCTCGCGTTGAGAACCCATTTCTCTGGTTGGTTATTGGGGGTGGGCCTTGCGACCTTGGTCGGACGTACTTCGTCCGACATCATGACGTCCCTGCGGGCATAGATTATCGCGACCCCTGATTCGGTTGGGAAACTGACCGCAGAGTGGGGGACGGATGTAATCATATTGAAATCTCCTTGTGATTCTCTCCCAAGGAGTACGTCATATCTGGAAGTGTGAGGTAAAACCATGAAGTTTACCTCTTCTGTTCTTGTGTGCCTTCCGCTGGTAAGGCGCACAGAAAAAGTGATCTGGCCTAGGGGAAAGACAGTTTCCCCTGCGAACCCAGCCAATGGGTAATCTACTGCTTGCAATCGATCTTTGTCCTCCTGGTCGAACTGGTTGAAGCATTGTTCGTAGATTATATCAGAAGTACTGCCCGGGTCGATGAATAGACGCTCGGTGCAGTAATGTGCCAGTTGGCCTGAAATAACGACGGCGCGCCTATCGCGCGGTCCGCCTCGAACTTTTGGAAAGACGACTTGCTCGTCTTTACAGTCATTGTCCGGCCTTCTCGCCGCTTTGCGCGGTCTACCTTTGCCTCCGTTGATCATGTGAGTAGAAGCCACGTACATGGTTCTCTTTCCGGAGGAGGTACCTTCGCCATGAGGGGTGATGCGCTTGGTGGGTTTTTGCCCACCTGGTAAAAGGTGTTGCAGTTTCCCCTCTTTTAAGGCGCGCTCAATCTCCAGCCGGAGACTGATGCAGTTGTTGGTGGTGTGGCCCGAGTCCTTGTGATACTCACAGTAGAGTGTGAGGTCCTGATTTTTCTTGGACTTCATTGGTTGGGCCGGTCGCAAGAATTGCGGGTCCGCAAGAAGGACCTCGCTTGGCGACATGTTGATCTCGGTCCAGTTGCGGTCCCGAGAATCTTTCTTTGGTGCCCGGTTGTCCCGTTGAGGGCTGCGTTTCCTCGGGTCAAACGGGTTGGTCCACGGGACGTATGGTTTGGAGATATCGCTATTCTCTACGTCCCGGTTGCGTTTATTGTTACGCTTGGACCCGTGGTTAGAAGTTTCGGCCTGTGGCTCTGCCTTTGCCACATGCGGTTAGAGGGACCGCTGTGTCTGGGCATATGTCTTGACTGCGGTAATGACATCTTCCCATTTTTTAGGCAAGCCTTCTTTGCCAGAGATGGTCATAACCATCTGCCTATCTTTCACGACCCTGATGAAATGGTTCCGTGCCATTTGATCTGCCACGTCGCCTATTTCCAGGCACTCCTTATTGTATCGGACAACGAATGCTTCTAGGGATTCGTTGTCTCTGCGCCAGATATTCATGACGTCCAACGAGTCACGCGTGTGACGTCGTTGCTGGCTGAAATGAGCGAGGAACTTTTCATGAAAGTCCTCGAATGAGTCCAGTGATCTCACTGGCAAAGAATCGAACCAAGCCCTGGCCAGACCCGTAAGGGTCTGGGGGAAAAAATTGCACCAAGTGGGTTCGTCCCATTGGCCATTGCACCCTGCGCCTATGAAAATGTTCATGTGGTCGTCCGGGTCGGATGAACCACTGTATTTCCCAACGTTGAATGGGAATTTTGTTGTGGTGACATGGGCGTGGGCTATTCGCGGGGCGAATTTGGAGTTTTCGGCTGCAGCTTTCGGCCTATAGGGCTGGTTCTCAGGGCGTTTTGCAGCCCTGAGGTATGTACTGCGGGGGTGAGTGGGAGGAACATAGTTGCGTCCTCCCGGTCTGCTGCAGGTGTCATGTGAATCCCCACAATATGTACGGTCGTCCGGGTCGGTACGACCATACCCTTCGGTGTATGGCTGTGGGCCCAACCGGCTCTTAATTCCAGAGCCATGTCGGGATGCGGATCGTCGTCTGTCCTCAACGTAAGGACCTAGGCGGGTATGCACTGGTCCCCTGGTGTGGGACCCGTATGCGGAATCATCCTCGTTGATTGTGTGTACCGAACAGTAAGATGATCCACGGTCTTCACGTCTGCTTCTCGAAGCTGGACGTGAATGCGCCCTGCCTTCGTATTGTAAAACACGATCGGCAGGGGTGTGCGGTGCTGGGGTTGGCCCAGCTTGTATGTGCGCTTCCGCACAAGCGCGGTTGTATGTTGCGGCCAGTAGGGTGGCCTGTTGGTCATACCAGGCATGGGGGTCCATGTTCGGGGGGATCACAGATGCGTATTGTGATAAGTCATGTCCGAACGTTAGGGATGGACCCCGTTGCGTTGATGTGCCATGTGTCCGGGTTGCGATGTTGAGGGATTGACCCCTACCGGATTTAGATTTGTGGGATTTTGGTTATCCCCAGTATTGTTTTGGTGATCAGTCATGATTTTGAGAGAGGAAAAAGGATGATCGAAAAAGTGCTAAGAGTAGCGGTGGGCGCCAATGATGAAACAATGGTTAACCGGGCAGGGTTAACTCACTGGTCTCGTCAAGAAGGGTTAATCCCTTCCTCTCGAGGATCGCTGGCTGGATCACCGGTGGGTTGATCTCCTGCACAAGGAAACAAACCGTGACTCGTAACAAGGAGGATGGGGTGGGGGGTGCTCCTTGTTACCACTCTCCGGCGTGAGAATCAGTAGTTTGCTTGGGAAGCAAAGTAAGATAGTAGTAGTAGTGAGAGAGTTGTGAAGAGATACCTCAAACCTGGTTTGGGGTTGGTATTTATAGCCGAGGAGTGAAGGAGGAGGTGGAAGGATAGACTGAAGGCATGCTGCACCTTTGCAGGTGTGTCAGACATGTCGGCCGGGGAGACGACGCCACGTCAGTCTGTCGCTTACGTAGACCTGACAGGTGACTGCCATTGGTTCCACTTGCACCGTGGTGTCAGTCCCACTTGTTGAGCGTATAGGATGCGGTGCTAGCCGCATCGCTGCCTGCGGTAACATCTGATGTTATCGCGTCTCTTGCTTGTGATCAAGAAATACGCGAGATGCGGTGTTGGCCGCATCATCGCCTGTGGTGACTGTTGCTGTTATCCAGCTTCCTTATATTGATAGAAGTGTTCACTGGACGCGGTGCGAGGCCGCATCGCTGTGAATACTTCCGTTTTCATAAATCAGATGTGATGCTATGTCGCATCACTCTACCGTTCTCATGTTCCATGTAAGTCCTCCTTCATCACTAGATAGATTGGATTCAACCCTTGTGTCGACGCGTTCTCGCATGGGCACAAGTAGGTTGTTAGCTGGTGGGGGTTTTGATAAGGGTAATGGTCACTCGCGGTCGATGCTGACGCGAGATCTGGGACCATACCCCTTCACATTCTTTGCAGATTTGCTATGGGCACCTACCATTGGTATGGAGATATATTGAAAACACATGTAAAAACCCAGTTCTTGTCACCAGGAATCACATACACGGTGAACCTTGTGTTCAAGTTTCAGGAGAACCCGAACCGAGAGTATAAGAGTTTTGAACCTATTTTAGTTAAATACAAATTAGAAGGCGAGGGAGAGAGAAAGGGTTCAATTTCATACCTTGCATATGAGAGAGAAGATGGATGGTGGGCATGTGAATTGTATCAGTTAACTTGTGACTACAAAATTGTTCATTTTCAGATTTTGTTTGAGGGCTTCCATAATTATTCTGACATATTAGTAGAAGGCATTGAATTTCAGCCCTTGGAGAACGTAAGTTTACCAATTAAAATTTGATTATTCATGTACATCATTAATTAATTAATTAATTAATATCTTTTAGTTTTCTTTTACTGTCCAGCTGTCACAATCACATTACTTATTTTCAATGTAAGAAAACCCATATTAGTGACTAACTCAAAGTCTGATATGGTTATGTTGTTCTACAGGTGGAACATGTAGATGACAAGCAACCCATATCACATTCAGATTCAGATGCAAATTGGGAAGAAAAATTGCCAACTAATTATGAAGACATAATGAAGTTGTCGAAAAAGGGGATTTTTGATTATTTTCCATGGACAGCGAACAAGAAGAAGAAGAAAGCATACTCAATTCTTTGCAAAGGGTTCTTAACTAATGATGGCATGATGGTAAGTTTGATAGCAACAATTTCATACTTCCATTACTGAATTGCAAATCCATTTATCTTTATGTATTGAATTATATATGAACATGGTTCCACCAGAGGGGAAAATTATATATTGAATTGCTAAACATATCTATACACTCGTTGCGTGATCGTGGTTTTCTCTTGACAAAAATGGGAAGAAATGTCATATGCTTTCAGCAATAGCAGCTCTCATATGGAGTCGGAATGAAAAAGTTTATTAGCCTTACCTGAATCAAGGTTCTTTAATATCCCTTGTCAGATTTCTTATATTTTACATGTAATATGATTTTCTAACATCTCTCATATTTGGAAAAGCCTTTCAATTGGGGGATGATGACGATTTTTTTATAAAAACTAATGTCCAGTCCCAACTAGTATCATCTGTCCCAACTAGTATCATCTGAAACAACATATGCATGTTACCTTGTCAACAAATTACCAGAAGACCAATCTGGTTTTGAGGCGCCTGTTAAAGTGAAAGACAAACAATGTGATTCAGGAGATAAATTTTGGTATATTTATTTAAAAGGTACTCCTCAAACCCCAGTTGTTAGACCAAAGGCTGGTCAAAACACCCACAACCCACTCAATAGGCCGAAAATAAGAGGCCTTCCAAAACAAAGGAACGATGGATGGATTGAAGTGCAAATTTGGGAATTCCAAGCTGCCACTACAGTCAACATGGATCTTACGTTGAGACTTGATGATATTAGGAAGAATTTTAGTTGGTTTATTATTGAAGGCATTGAGTACCCATTTAGATTTTTTTTTCAATAATGGACATGAATTAATCGTAAACACAAAATTTGTTTTTTTTTTTAGTTTTTTCTATATGAGTGGGAGTACATTTGCATTCCTATTTCCTTGAAATAAGTCTTTAATGATGTTGTGTCATACAAAAAAAAAGGATATACAATACAAATAATAATAATAATAATAATAATAATAATAATAATAATAATAATAATAATAATAATAATAATAATAACAACAAATAATGCAGTTTTAACAATTAAAAAAACCGAGTGGGTTATAAATACAATATAATGTCTTTTGGAGTTCTATTATGATTTCTAATAGAGTAAATTACTGTTTTGGCCTCTATGGTTTAGTCAGTTTAACCATTTCAGTCCAAAAATAAATATTTTAACATATCAGACCCCGAGTTGCATTTTATAATGGTTTTGGTCCCTAACACGAACTTTGTTACTTTTTTACAGTTAAGTGTAACGGTAATTAGGTCATTCTATACCTTGTTAATGCAATTACTCAAGTTTTTTTTATTATTTCGTTATTTAACGATTATTATTAACAGAATACGATTTGAACATACAAATAAATATGTATTTTCATTAACCATTTGTAAAATAAAAGTCGTTTTAAAAAATATTTTTTTTGTTTACATTTTGTTTAAACCATCTATCATTTTTAAAATTGTTCATTTTTAAACCATTTGTTTTTTAAAATCGTTCTTTTTAAATTCATTTGTCTTTTAAAATTTTTTAAACACTTCATTTCATACCATTCTTTTTAAAATCATTTATTTTTAAAGATTTTTAAACAACTTACTTTGTAATTTTTTAACCTTTCGTTTATTAAATTCGTGCGTTTTTAGTACCTTACACTTATTAACTTATTTTTTAAGGTTTTGTTTTATTATAAACCTCCTTTTTTTAATCTTCATTTATTAAACCACTCGTTCGGTTAAAATGTTTTTGTTTAAAATCGATTGTTATTATCGTTATGAAGTTCTTTTTCCCTAACAACTATAAGTAAACTTAATACAAAGTTTCAAAAATGACGGATTTCAAAAACGGTTCTAAAAGGAACAGTTTAAAAAGAAATGCTTTTAAAAATGGGTTATTGGATTTTATCACTCCTAACTATTGGGTATTGGCAGCTGCCACTCCCAACTTTCACTTTGACTCCCATCAATCCCAACTTAACATTTGTGTGTTGTGTCACTCCGGTTGAGTGGATTTTGGCTCCCCTTTTGTCTTTTAGGAGCAAATTCATTTGCAGTCATTAGTAATTCACAAAGGGTTAGCCTAATATCACCAATAACACAAGTCAAACACTAAGAAATGTTCACCTGTGGAGTGACATCACACAAAGTGTTAAGTTGGGCGTGGTGGGAGTCAAAGTGATAGTTGAGAGTAGCAGCGGCCAATATCCAATAGTTGGGAGTGATAAAATACAATAACTCTTTAAAAATTAACGACTTACAAAAACGAATTGTTTAAAAAGTTAAAAAAAATGATTTTCAAAAGAAATTTATAAAATGAATCTTTTAGAAAAACTTTAAAAGACAAACAACATTAAAAAGAACGAATTTAATAAACAAGTGGATTAAAAATTAATAATTTTAAAATCGATAGACGATTTAAAAAAAGGGTTAAAAAACAAACAATTAAAAAACGACGTTTATAAAAACAAACGCTTAATGAAAATACATATTTATCTATATATATAAAACATATTTTGTTAAATAATAATCGTGAAAATAACGAAAAAATAAAAAAAACTTGAGTAATTGCACTAATAATCTCTTAAATATTAAATGAACTTTGTAATTATCAAAAACATCCCCTAAGGTATATAATTACCTAATTACCCTTACACTTAACTACAAAAAAGTACAAAGTTAGTGTGAGGGGCCAAAACTGTTATAAAATGCAACCTCAGGGTCAGATATGTTAAAAGATTTTTTTAGGCTAAAAGGGTTAAACTAACTAAACCAAAGGGGCCAAAACAGTAATTTTTCTCTTTCTAATAACTAAACTGAAAGCATAGTTATCTCTGTAATTGGCCAGTCTTTTAATTAATAGAATGTTGTTAACTTGATCTGGACATTCTACCACATAAGTTACTCCATAAATCCAAAAAAGACTATATATATTTCTTTCACTTTTGAATGTAAAATACTAAAATGTAAACAGATTTTCTTGTAAATTTAAAAAGAATTTAGTCCGGACAAGGATCAGAGCACTAGAAACAGGAAAAGAATAAAGTAAAGATATAATGAAACACATGACTTTTGTGGTCATATCCAAATTAGCAAAGGATATTTGTCAAAGTGAAGTATTAGCAAGTGAGTCATTCTCCAAGACCCTCGTCCGATCCCCATGACGATATATCCGGAAGATATGGATGAGTCATGTCAAATATATGACCGTCATCATAGACTTCTTTGCGAATAGGAGAGAGACTGATGCCCTGGTTTAGTTCGCAGGGTGTTTCTGCGGATATAAAAGAGGTTGTGGAAATAGAGTATCTGAAGAGCATGATTGTAACAAGTATGATTGTTGTAACAATTGATTAGAAAGCTCAAGCAAGACGAGAGAGAGAGGATCATTCTTCTCCTCGAATGTATCAACCGTTTAAAATTGCATACAGACCATCCAACTATGACAAAAATACATGCAAGCCCCTATTCATGTTAAGTTGTAAAATAGATGTTCTGCCATGGATTTTTAGTTTTTTTTTACTAGGCTTGTATTAAATTTTAAATCTAATTAAAGCAAAGAAAAACCGATAGTATAAAATTAAAATTAATTATTATAAAACCTTTTTTTATATTCCTAAGAGTATAAGTCAGTCCTTTGAGATATCGTTCCCTAATTAAAAAAACGTGTTTTCATTTTCTTGTTTATTCTTGTGATCTCTTGGTAACTCTATTAATCTCCAAGTGTTATTCTTGTTTATTGAGTCTAACTCAGCCTTCATTGCTTAAATCCATTTGCTATCAATGTATACTTCCTTGTAATTCCTTGTTTCTTCTTTAGCAAGTAGTAATTCATGTGGAATTACTTGGGTTTCCCCATACTTTGTATAATTAATCTGATGAAACATAAACTTATCTATAATTGTCATTTTAGTCCCTGAGTTTTGACCAAATTGTCATGTTAGTCCAAATAGTTTTTTTCTTGCCATTTTAGTTCAGTTAGTTTTGTTTTATGCCATTTTAGTCCCTAAATTTTGTCATTTTTTTACAATTTTCATCGACCACCACCACCTCCCACCACCCACCCCATCACAACCTTCTATAATCGCCACCACCTGCCTGCACCGTCACAAACCACCCACCCCCACCACCATCACCACCATCACCACCCACCATTTCCACCACCACCGGCCACTTTTCCGCCACCCACATCATCAACCAACACCACCACCATCATCGTAAAACAAAAACCACCGTCATCATCTTCACTATAAACTGGCACAATATCATCCCCATACCATCGCACCTGTAAAAAAAGTAAGAAAAATGTGGTTTGACCAAATTTCACCTAAGTTAACTAAATTTTTTCAATGGAGTTAGTGGGTTCGATGAAAATGGCAAAAAATGGCGAAAGTCAGGGACTAAAATAGCAGAAAACAAAACTATTTGGACTAAAATGACAAGAAAAAAACTATTTGGACTAAAGTGGCAATTTTGGTCAAACCTCAAGGACTAAAATGGCAATTTACTCATAAATTAGTTACATAATAAACTCTTGTAGTTCAGATGTGTAGGGATTAGTATTTCATTCATGTCACACCCCAAAAACGTCGCAGCGGAAATACAAACGTGGCGGTGACGGAGGTCGGTACCCGTAAATATCTTGGTAGATGATGCAATGTTTATTTTGGACATACAACTTATTTAAAACATGAGTTTAGATTTTAAATTTTAAACATAATCCACAACCACAACATAGTTGTCTTGATCCTTATGGATCCAAATACTCACGGTCCCAAATTAGTTTCAAAAGTTGTCCAAAAGGCGACAAGCATCACTACCACAAGATATGCCAAAATCCCGAAGCCGAACTCATGTACCTGAAGAACACGTAAAAATCAAGTGTCAACACAAAGGAAGGTGAGTTCACATATTCAAATTGGTAACAATTTGTTTAAGGAAAACTTTCTTACTATGAATTTTAATAGTAAAACATCCATATATAGTTAAGAAAGTAAATTTTATTTCCTTTGTCAAAATCCAAGGTTCAGCTATCGTGAGCGATTTATGGAAAACCTCCGGTAAGCTCATTTTCCCAAGGTTTATGTATTAAATTTCAGCCCAATCGTTCAGATTCGTAAGTTTGCAAGACATTACGAGCTATATATCAACAGTGAGAGTATAATCAAGCTAGACTCATTAAAAGAATATAAATTCGTCGCTTGAAATGACACGGAGCTACCGGTCACGACGGGGTGGTCAACCCGATAGATCTATCAACAATTCCACACATGTAATATTAATGATTAAGTTGGCTAAAAGAAATTGCGCCAAGTGCCACGTAATTGGGTCACCCAAATGCCAGCCTTAATGAACAATATATATATATATATATATATATATATATATATATATATATATATATATATATATATATCCTACTAAAAAGTTAAATTTAATATACGGTGTAATTCAAACACCGTCGTGCACCGCGTTTCTGCCTTGAAACGTCTTTATATAAAACAAAATCCCGTTTTCCTCAAAAACAAATTTTATATTATGCACATCTCCAAAACCTTGTTTTCCATAAAAACATAACATATCATTTCAAAATCATATTTTACACGAAAATATATTTTTAGATTATTCAAAGGTATATTTTATACAAAAACGTATAATTATCCTTTTCAAGGCGTGTTCTTCCCCCAAAACAGTACATAAAACAGTAAAAGAGTGGTTAGTGACACTCACCTTTGGGTGCGTTTTTATATTATCGCAATCCCTCAAATTGGTCTACACGTGCTAAATTAGTTAGGAACGCTTTAATAACCAATTACTCTATTAATACCTAATTTTCTCCAATACTTAGAATTTTCACATAACTTTGAGATTTTCTCGAGAAGTCTTTATTTTGATTATGTTGGCGTACGTTGAAATATCTGTATTTTAACGTTTCGGTAACGTTTTCGAGCGTTAGAAGTCACGTATGACTAGCCAAACACCAAGGATACTTAATATAACTTTAAATACTTATATTTATCATAAAAGTATCAATTTGTATTCTGATCTAAATCAGTTTTCCAAAAATCACTTTAAAAGCCGATTTTTACCGTTTTTAACGCACAGTCTTGTACCGAACTTTACTATAATCATCCCAAATCGTCATGACTTCATATTTTAACATAAAAATGTTATTTACTGAATAAAATGGTACTTATATTCATGTTAGTGTAGATTTCATGAAAGTCACATAAATCATACAATTTCACCAATTTTACTACTTTTTAAGCTTCATGTACAACATGCAAGACCATCAAACTTATGACACATCTTTGTATCATCAAAACACAACTTATATCATCATTTTAACATGCAAACAAAATGAAATAATTCATCATTCATATATCATATCATTTCATCATCAAATATCCTTCATATCATCATCTAGTCATCACTAATACTTATGTACAAGTATTCAATGTATGACCACTATTACTACATTATATAGAAACTTAAATGCTCATCAACATATATTTATCACATCTTCAAATAATCCAAAACATCAACTTCACTTAAATCATTTATCTAATCATTTTGATTTCATTACATGTAACATTCTTACATATTTATGAACTATCAAACAAAACTCATATACTGTCACATATACATACATATATACGGCGACAAGTATTCATCCCAACATATACTTTTCACCTATTCAACTCAAATCATCATCATCTTCTTTGCATAAATCAACTTCGATCATACATGCAACAACTTTTCAAGAATCATCACAATCAAATATCAACTTTTAAACAAAACATAATCTCTAACCCACATGCATACATACCTACGGCTATATACACACTCACACATACTTCCGTTTTCGTTTTGTTGGAAAAACATTTTGTTGATTAGATTTCAAGTGTCGTGAAAAATACAAACTTTTGAGAAACAATCTTTTGTAAATCAAAATTTACAAACAAGATCAAGAACAAGAACAAGAAAAATAAAGGTTTACACCCATGATGATCATTAGAAATAATGAAGGGTTTCAAGGGTGTTCTTGGGTAAATCTTCCATATATGCTTGAATTTCCACCATAAAGCTTCAAAGTTGCTAGTAACTTTACTAAACATGGAGGTTTTTAGAGTGTGTTCTTCAAAATTGAAGTTGAAATGGATGAAGATGGGGTGTGTGTGTGTGGTATACGGTTATGGAGGGATAGAGAGGAGACTTGTATGTCTTGGTAAGGGAAATGGTGACATGTGGAAGCCATGCATGCACCCAACACATATATGCAAGACACATGTTGCATGTTCCACCTTCCAAGACCCACATAATCATTCCCACTTTAAAATTCTACATTTTAGTGGGGCCCAACCTAATTTGGCCGAAAATTTTGTGTGGGTAAGGGTTCCCCCTTTATTTTTATAAAAAAATCTCACTTTTCATAGAATTTTACGCAAGTTTTATAAAAATTAGGTGTGTTTATGGTAGTTTCCCAATCTAATTATTATCCAAATATTTTTTCCTACCAAATACCAATATTCTTAGCCAATAATAACCCATTTTGGTTTTATTTGGCGTATCACGCTTTAAAAGTGCGTAAAAGAGTCATGTGCGCGCCAATTTCGAGCATTGCGAACTAAAAACTACCAACTATAGTTTTTGTGTGTTTTAATATTATTTCTACTAATTTATAAATATTAGCTTGCCATATTATTACTGAACAACATATTATTTGCCTTGACTGGCTGCGTTGTCTGTATTTTGTTTTATACGCGCGGTATTGATCAGTATGCGCTTAAATTCAAAAAATAGAGATTTTAAGCGTTTTAATTAATTTTCTTCACGAATATGATTAAAAATAGTATTTTAATCATAATGGAATATTTTTAGGATTTTAACATTTACCGGGGCGTCACCGACGTTTGTTTCGCATTTTGTTCGTTATGCGACAAACGTTTATCTTATTATTGCCAACATAATTTTTAACAAAGTTTGGATTTTCCAGCACATCAAATACTACTTATTAAAACCACATTTAATAAAATATTGCTCTTATTTATTCATAACACGTGTCACACTAGTATGGTACAAACTCAAAATTGTCGGGTGTCACAGTCTCCCCCTGTTTAGGAAATTTCGTCCCTGAAATTTTACACTACAGGTCTCGATTTCGCACTAGACGGAAAAAGATGAGGATATTTCCGTTGCATCTAGTCATGTCGTTTCCATGTGAACTCGGGTCCACGAATTCCAGTAGACCTTCACCAATTTAATTCGACTTCTTCTAAGCTTCTGAATCTTCCAATCTGGAACTTCAACAAGTTCTTCGATAAATCCTAGTTTATCATCTACGTGAACCTCATAGGGAGTATGATCAGTGTCTCGTCCGACATACACTTCTTCATGTTGGATACATGAAACACATCATGTACTCCACTCAACTCCTATGGTAGCTTGAGCCGATAAGCAACTGATCCAACTCGAGATAGGATCTCGAAAGAACCTATATAACGCGGGCTCAGCTTTCCCCCTTTCCCAAACCTACCAACTCCTTTCCAAGGTGACACCTTCAACAGAACACGATCTTCGACCTGAAACTACAACAGTTTTCTTCGTTTATTTGCATAACTCTTATGTCGATCGGCAGTGGCTTTCAACCTTCCCTTAATCTGGGCAACCTTATCGGTGGTTTCCTGAATGATCTTGGGTCCAGTTAGTTATCTTTCGCCAACTTTAGCCCAACAGAGAGGTGATCGACACTTCCTTTCGTACACGGCTTCAAACGGTGCAGCTTTAATACTCGCGTGATAACTGTTATTGTAGGAAAACTTAGCTAATGGTAGTTGAGTATCCCAACTTCCACCGAAACCTACCGCACACACTCGCAACATATCCTCCAAAGTCTGAATGGTTCTCTCTCTCCTTCCTACTAAGCGCATCAGCAACAACGTTGGCTTTACCTAGGTGATAACGAATTTCATACTCGTAATCATTGAGTAATTCTACCCAACATCGTTGTTTCCAGTTGAGTTCCTTCTGATCAAAGATCTGTTGGAGGCTTTTATGGTCAGTGTAGATCGTACACTTCGTGCCATACAAATAGTGTCTCCAAATCTAAAAGGCAAACACAACATCTCCTAGCTCCAAATCATGAGTTGTGTAGTTCTTCTCATGCATTTTCAGTTGTCTGGATGCATAGGCTATCACTTTGTCCTTTTGCATAAGCACACATCCAAGGCCCAAACATGACGCATCATAGTATACAACAAAACCATCATTTCCCTTAGGTAGGGATAGAATAGGTGCACTACACAACCTTTCCTTCAACAACCGAATAGCTTTCTCCTGCTTTTCTGTCCAACCAAACTTCTTATCCTTTTGGGTCAATAGCGTCAATGGTTGCACTAACCTGGAGAAATTCTCTATGAATCTCCGGTAATACCCAGCAAGTCCTAAGAATCATCCCACCTCTGAGGAAGTCCTTGGTGCTTCCCAGTTCTTAATCGTTTCAATCTTCGACGGATCCACATGTATACCTTTCTCATTTATGACATGTCCGAGAAAATAAACTTCTCAAATCTAAAACTCACATTTAGAGAACTTGGCATACAACTTCTCATTCTTCTGTAGCTCCAAAATCATTCTCAGATGTTGCTCATGATATTCTTTGGTTCGTGAACAGATAAGTATATCGTCAATAAATACTATCATCAATTTATCCAAGTAGGGTTTACAAACCCTATTCATGAGATCCATGAACACTGCAGGCGCATTAGTTAAGCCAAAATGCATGACTAAAAACTCATAATGACCATAACGTGTTCTAAAAGCAGTCTTCGAAACATCTTCATCAGCAATCTTCAACTGGGGATAGCCTAAACGCAAGTTAATCTTCGAGTAACAGCTAGATTCCTTGCAATTGATCAAACAGATCATCAATTCTTGATAGTTAGTTTGTTCAGCTCCTGATAATCTATGCACATCCTAAGCGAACCATCCTTCTTCTTCACAAACAAAACAGGTGCTCCCCAAGGCGAAAAGCTTGGTCAAATAAAACCTTCGTCTAGTATCTCTTTAAGCTAAGTCAACAGTTCTTTCATTTCTGAAGACGCTAATCTATAAGGAGATTTTGCAATCAGTGCTGCACCAGGAACAAGATCAATCCTAAACTCAATCTGTCTTGCAGGGGGTATTCCAGGTATGTTTTTAGGGAAAATTTTTGGATACTCACAAACTACATGGATCTCTTTAATCTTCCTTCCTTCAATCTTCGTACAACCACGTTGACCAAGAATGCAGGATAACCCTTATGCAACATCTTGTGCATCTTCATCACACTAACGACTCTCGATTTCCGATTTCCGACTTGTTCGCACTAGTTTCTCAGAACAATAATCTCAGATTTATTCTTGGATAGTCAATCGATCCAACGACTATATCGAAACTACCAAGCTTCACTGGTAACAAATCAATTCTAAAACTATGATTGCATAAACGAATACTACAACCACGAATAACTTCACTGATTTCTATCAGTTACCATTTGCTAATTCTATTGAGTGCTCTTTATCTAGCTTACTTGCTTGAGAACACAGAAATGGTTCAAAGTTTTTCGAAACAAAACTCAAGTCAGCTCTAGTATCAATTAGTACCAACTGTGACACCTCGCTTTTTTGAAACTTTCTTTAATTAGAAAGATTATTCATGTTCCCATTTTTTGAAACTTACATCCGTATTGTATTCGTATTTTGCCTCCGTCTTCGTAATTTGTATCTTGGATCGTACTAAAATGTAACCATTTTATCTAAATTATACTTCGATTGATCATACTTGTTTTAGTTTCGAATCTTATGCATACTTGATACAAATTCGTTATTCTCGTATACACATACAAAATTCTTATGTAAACTATCCAAAATACGCGATCTTGATATTTATTATATGTTTAAACACTTGATTCTACGTTCACAATACACAACCTATACTATTATTTTATACAAATGTATTACTTAATTTCATGTAAATTAAACATTAATATATAGATATGCTTTACAAGTTACCTATCATATATTAATATTATATAATATATATTATAATACCTAACATAAAGTTGCCAAAATATAAAAGTTTTTGGCTGATTTTTGGTTCACAACACCCAACTAACTTCATTTATTACACATCTAACACCCACATACTTGTCTTTAATACTCACCTAACTCACATTTAAAACTAACCTAAACCTCCATACTATAAATACATGTCTTCCACACTATCTTAACACTTTACACTCCCTCAAATCACTCTTAAAAACCTCCCAAATACATCCAAACTCCCACTGTTGTCAGATTCATACCTTTGCTCAAAACATTGAGTTTTGAGCACTTTTCTTCTACTTTTCTCATATTTTCTTGTACCAATCTACTTGGATGATGTGAGTGCATATGTCTGAGCACTTTTCTTCTAGTTTTCTCATATTTTCTTGTACCAATCTACTTGGATGATGTGAGTGCATATGTCTATCGCTTGCGTCAATCACTTAACGTAGCTAAAGCAAATGAGACAAGAATGGTGCTGAACTGAGAAAGTCATAAAGACCATTGAGAAAAGGTGTCTTGGTTCGAAGGGGAAGTTCGAACGAAGCCACACATGATCAACAGAGTGCCTTCGTACGAAGGATTTGTGGCTTCGTACGAAGCCATAGATAGTCTGGTTCGAACCTATCATATATATAAATAGGAGTCTTGTCTTTGTCATTTGTATCTTTCGAGTATCTTTGAGGCGAAGCTCTGCTCGTTTGTTTTCGCGGTATTGTACTGTTATATTCAGTAATAGAAAACAATTATAATTACATCCTCGTGTATTCATCCACGTACTTGATTGGATTCCGCACATATCACGTGACGGTACGCATTCATCGGTTAGAGATTTGGTCCAGGGAACGAATTAACAAGTGGTATCAGAGCAGGTGATTGTTTGCACGGATCGGAAACACGAAGATCATAGCTTCTACATCAGAATCAGCACGAAATCATATCTTCTTCTACATTTTCTTCTACTTTTCTATTTTGAAACTTAAAACACAGATTCACGAAGTTTTAACGGTTAAAAACGGCTGATTTTTGAGTATGTTGTGTGAAAAATGTTTTTGAACAATCCTACAAATTTTCAGAACAAAATTCAAACAAAATCAAGATCAAATCAGTGAAAAAGATGAAAAATATGAACTCGGTTTTCGCAGAGTAACTTCGAACGAAGCCATGACGTTACTTCGAACGAACGCACCATTATATCTGTTTTGTCATTTTGTTCTAGCTTCGTACGATGACATCTTCGTACGAACTCATCCTTGTACGAACACAGTTTTACAACTTCGAACCAATCAGATTCCACCTTCATACGAATGCAAGGTTATAGTGTTTGATCATCAGATTTAATCAAGTGTTTGATTTTGTTTGCAGGTGATCATGGCTGAGGAGTTCTACTATAACAACTCTCCTAAATATTCTTTAGATGCACTTATATATGTACATGTCCGAAGATAGCTAAACATAGGTAGGCAAATAGATATGACAACAAATCTAACATATTAAAGCCACGTACTTCCTTCAGTTACAATTACAAAGGTAACAGTTCCCCTAAAACCCTTAACGTATCCCTAAGCACTCCCAAATACATTCCGTACATAAGAAACGAACCCGAGATACCTTCATAATTGCAAAAACCAAGAAAAACAAGAAATAACAGTCTGTCGTGGGGCGCGACAGACTCCTCTTCATCCTTTGTGGGGCGCGACAGCTCAATATCAGGCAAGCACCCGGTGCTGCCATGTGTCGATGACTCAGCAACTCGTTGCTGCCTTAGGGGCCCTCGCAGGGCGCGAAGACCCCCTTGTTCTCTTGCGCGGGCCGCGAGGAACCCAAGATCAGGCACTATATATAGGATCGATCGGATTCATTTGGAATTCATTCAATCTTTCGATCTCTTTCTAAATTTCTGCATAGTAGAAGTAATACCCGGGTATTATACCCCCCTAATTAACGAAGCTCTGCCTCGTTGTAAGTATTATAACCCCCGGTTATGTATTAGATATGCTGCCCGATTGATTTAGTTCCCTGTAACGACTGTCGAGGTTCTGCCCGACGTAGTTGTTGGAGTTCTGTCTCGGGGAGGGTATAACTAATGTAAATTGGGTTATTTTACTAACACGTGTGCATTGTTTAATTAATAGATTATAACTAGGAAGTCACAAGGGAATACATAAATTAGCAATGTGAGTAATCTCCTTTTTGTAAACTGTTTTTACAAAACCTTAATTTTTTTAAATTATAATTAGTAGTGATTGAGTCTTTGTAATTCTTCAATTACTGTCGGTATGTTGGGGTTTTGTATACAAAATGTGGAACACGTTACCATTGGACAACGAGATAGCCAATGTGTAATATGACCCACCAGTCAGGATTGACAGTACTGAATGAGTAACTGTGTAGATATAAACATTGTATCGCTCTCAATACTGTAAAATGATAAAACCTGTTTTAATTAAACTGGGATTCACTCACCAGTATTTCTTGCTGATAAAATGTTTTAAACATGTGTTTTAGGTAACTTAGTATGAAGCCCATAAAAGCAAGCTGAGAAGCACTGAAGGCTTAGAAAAGTGGCTATAAAAGTTACCAAATTAAAAAGGAAAATTGTTTTCAATTAGGGTTATCCCTTTAAATACATTACAAATGAAAAATCGGATTTTGTTCCACTTGTTATTATAAATATATTATCAGAAAAACTTGGGTTTTATCCCATTTATTTATTTTAAACATTATGGTGTTTAACTCTGATAAAATTATTTCATAACTACGATACTGATGAAATTTTCGCTGCCAAAATTAATAAACACCGATACCACCGAATGTGCGAAGCTCGCGACCGTCCTCCTCCCGGGGCAAGGGGTCGAGGGCTGTGACAGAAGGTGGTATCAGAGCTATGCCACTGATTTAAGCCCTTTAGGTGTTCTTCCAATGCCTAAACTTTAAACAATTGTGTTAGGAAATTAATATCTTATGTGCTATCCTGTGAACATGAAATCTTAATATGTTTATTATGATTTTTCATATTATTCAACAAATTGTGAATTCCCAATATGTGATACCCATATTTGTATTTTACAGTTATGATATGTTTAATATTACTTATATATAATTAAGATATTAATAATATTATGTCTTATTAAAGTTTTTGATATATTATACATCATATAATTGTATGAGAATAATCTAGTACGAATTTTACAACATTATGCTAATATTACTTAATACTAATATAAGATAACACAATTCAGGTATGATACTTCAAAGAATATCATAATATAAATATTAAAATAATATGTAGTATGCCTAAAATGATTTTATGTCATTTAAATTCCTAGGATATGTAACCCCTATGTGTATTTTAAAGTAGGGATATATTCATGAATATATTAATATTAAAATTTGTAATACAGCATGCCCATATATTTATGTGAATACTATTCAAAATAAATTATAATAATATTATGATATTAATATTAATAAAAATATAAGATAACACCCGTAAATATGGTATCACTAAAATGTCATGATATAAAATATTATTCGATACTAGTAGTGTATTTTATGATATAATCCAAAAGTTTTACCCAATTTAAAAATATGTATTTCATATAATTATATTAATTTTGTTAAAATATAATGTTTCAGCATTATTTAGATACGATAACTTTAATAATTCTTTAGTACTTCTTATCATATTATTAAAAATCAAATATGTGTTATCTAATAACTAGAACCTATTAGCAATGTATAGAAAAGAATGGGAGAATGAGGGATAGATTTCTTATTGATGTATCTCATACAAAATACATGAACCAATATATATAGGCTATAACATTAACACAAACATAAATGTGACATGAGAGTTTAGAAATTTGGATTGTCACTAATAATGGATGCATTCATAACACTCCCCCTTGACTATCCACATGATGATATACTATTCTTTAATACGCTTGGTGATGCTGCCTCGTTAAAAACCTTGCTGGGAAAACTCAGTGGGACAAAACCTCAGCTAAGGGAAAAAGAATGCAGCGCGTATTGTCTCCCCCTAATACTTCTGGATTAGGTATGTTGCGTCATTAAAAACCTTACTAAGAAAACCCAATGGGACAAAACTTAGTCAAGGGAAAAAGAGTTCAACTTGAATAAGTCTCCCCCTCATTTTAACATGTATCTTTTAAGTGACGTGTGTCCATCTTCCTTGAAAGTTGAACAAAGCTTTTGTAGTGAATGATTTGTCGCTTGATCCCTTAATGTGCAATCCTTTATGTTGAGCAATGTTGTATAATCTTCTAACGAGACTTTAGGTGCCTCCTTCCAAAAATTATCATATGTCCACGACTGTGTTTCGTTACATTCCTGCATCTACAAGACTAACCAAACTTTTTTGATGGGTTAGTAAAATATAATCAAATATCATTTACACCTGAAATATTTCTTTGAACTCATTCCAATGTCTCTTTGCTTGACAAAGGTTATATCATGACAATAAGCTCAAGTGAAAGATATTATAACCATACATAGCTAGCAAAACATATTAGTGCACTTATGCATTTAACGATGGTACTTCTACAATGAGAATCTCTACTTTGGTAGGAGATGATAATAGGCATTTCTTATAACAAATGACTTAACAACCTTTAACATACTTTAAGGTTCGACTATGTCCATACTAAAATATCCAAACATCATCTTCTAGATGTACATAAGGGATTAGTAAAATATAATACATATTTACTCGAACTGCAGTTCAATTAATAATTAGACCGTGCCAAGGTCATTCAAAAATTCTCCCTCTAAAAGCTCGACAATTTCTCTCAATGATGCCTAGATATCATTACTGTAAATTGCGATTATAGTGAACTTTTTAAAAGTAGAATGTTCATAGAACATGGCTCGTTTAATCAAACTTATATCCCTCTTTATGTGAATATCTCGAGTTGTACAACACTCGTTTCGACTATTTAGTCCATACGTATTTTGTCAACTTCACACAATGCGTTCTTGAGGTTTTTACATCATTAGTGCTTCTAGCATTATCAATCGATGAGGGAATTTATTCCATCTTATCCAAATATGCATGTGCTTTCACTCTTTAGAAGTTTTGCTACATAAATTTTCCCATTTAACACATAGATATCTATATCATATGCAAAAATGTCATGAACACTTGCTTTTGTCTCCAAAATCCATATTGTACCATGCGTGTACACTATTTATTGAGATATCTCAATCACATGGTACAAGTTTTCTATGTATGTTTCTTGGTGCACATGTATTACATCGTTAAGATGTATCAATTAACCTTTTAAGAACTCAATTGCTTTAGAAACTCATCAGGAGTTCCAATTATATCCAACATGTAAAATAATCATAACCTATTCAAACCCAAATATGTATAAATGATCACATTGTTCTCATGAATTACTTTACATAACCCACATAATTTAATCCTTCGAGACTTTCATGTAAACTTTCAGTATCATGTGATACATAACATTCATAAGAGGAATGTCAATTCTCTATTTATATTACCAGACTAATAAATATTGGAAAGTCAATGCATCCACCACTAGAGAATACGTCTCCTCATAATCAATCACAGGTCTTTGCGAAAATTATTGTGCCACCAATTTTTCCTTAAATCATTTAATTTGATTTTCACATAATTCACATAAAAGACCCGTTTATATCCAACATATTTTACAACTTCAGTTGTATGTACTGTTGGTCCATATACTTTCCATGTCATTAGAGAATTCAACTTTGCCTTATTTGCGTCTTTCCATTTTGGCCAATCATTTCTTAATATTCATTCATAGCAGATCTGGAGCCTTGATCCTCATCATTTAATCATTTTAAGCGCTACATTATGTACAAAAGTATAACGACGTCGGTTTTTATTTCGATTCCATACATATCTTAGACATGATACAACTTATCGAGATCTCTTTATTTTCAAGTACCTGAGGTTCTTCTTGAACCATCATGTCTATTGTGTCTTCAGGAGATCTTATTACTATAACCTTGACTTGACCATCTTAATTATTTGCTCCATTTTTCAAGGAATTTTATTATCGGAATCAACTAGTCTCCCACGCTTTAGGTGTGCAATAGACTCATTACAAAAATATGTGGTTGTCCTCTTGGGACACAAATATAACTGGAGCATAAGAAGTTGATTATGTGACTTACTTAGTCACTCTATTTAGGTCAGTGAACTTGTCTGGTAATTTGTTCTTTAATATTGGTTAATGAATTATACTTTAAACTTCTAGTTCAAAGTTTATAGTCTGAGGATCAAGATGACATGATAATTCATTTCACTTTTCACTTTTCAACTACTTGTTATCTCCCCCCCAATGTTGGGAACATTCATTCACTAAAGTGAAAACAATGAGCCATAAACGACTTTCTCACTAATGGCTTTAAGCATTTAATTATAGACGATTATTTATACCCAACATATTCTCAAACTTTTGAGAAGTCCCGTCTTTGTGCGGTATGGTGGATGAGTTTCAATATATGTCACACAACCAAAATCTTTCATAAGACATCTTTGGTTCCTGACCAAAAACCAACTGTATGGGGAGAACTATAACTTATTCGCTTGATGTGAATTGATGGTACTATATATAAAAGTACATTTACCTAAATGAACTTTTGCTCCTCTCATGATCATTGGCTTTGTAACCAATAGTAGACGTTTAGTGATCATCTCAACAATAACACTTATTCCAATGATCGTTAATAACTTGGGAATCAAATTTACTATTATCAAATAAATATACCAATATGGATTAATGTGCTTGCTATCACATTAACTAACCCACAATCACACAAGCTTCAGGTTGTGGATTTGATAACCATTTAGACGATGCATCGATTTAGAAAAAAAACTAAAAGGTATCATGTTGTGATATTCATATCCTTTAATCGCTTCTCAGAATATTTAGGTATACACACTCTCTTTTATTTTTGCAAATATATAATTTCCCTTGAGAGCAAACATTACATGCTAATTATTATCTTGAAGAATCTTCTAGTTCTTCATTATATTTCACATCATCATTGACTTGGTGTGGTCTAACCAGTCATGTCAATTAAGTAAATAATCATGATACAAAAACTTCTAGTTTACGATTGTATACGTAGTAGTTGCATTATGCGAGTGAACAACATGTTATCATTGCAAACTATTGTGTTATATAACTTTTATCCTTTTTCACATTTTGTTCTCGTATAATCACTACCATAATTTGCCACTTATAGTGGTCAATCTCATTATGATCATTATTACAATTCTGAACTTGGCTATCATATCATTCTGATATGGTCAATCTCATTATCAACTTGGCTATCAAAACACTTCTGATGACTGATCTCATTATTATTATGATCATCATTACAAATTTCTCAATTATGTCCATGATCACGATCACGATATTTTCAATGATCGTTATACAATCACATTCAATTCAGGGAATGAAGTGAAATATGAGAGAACCGTATCTTATTGTTTCAAACATTCATGTTATACATGTTTCTATATTTATTCTTGTATAATCACTTCCTTAGTGAGTCACTTCTTGTGGTTGATTTCAATATTAACATGGTTGATCTCACTATCAATATAGGATCATTACAGTTTTCTCATTTACCATGATCACGACCTTTATAACGATCATTGTATAATCACCACATAATTAAATGGTTGATCTCATTATTCACATGAGCATAATAACAAACTTTCATGGTGGCATCATTTTAATTTACTTTGGGTCATGGTCGTGACCTTTACACTGATCATCATCATATTCACTTTAACCAATGGGATAGAATCCGAAAACATTCATGGATTCTCATTCTTCGTTCAGTCACATGGGTATGTAATCATTTTAAAGTTTTCATAGCTCTAAGAATGATATTGTTACTTCATGAGCATATAAATAATCTTCTCTTCACATAACATCAATTGAGAAGTAATTACATGTCCGAGTCATATAAGATTCATCGATCTAACATCTTATGACATTTTATAACTTCATAATGAGATTCGAAAAGTGTGACACTTCTTGTGTCATAAATAAGCATATTAAACTCTTTCATGTGTATGATAACGGAACAAATTGTATACAATTGCAATAATGATAATTTTCTTGAACATCATTCTCTGTTTTTTCAGCATCAATTAAATGAATTTCAAAACATCATTGTTCCATTAAAGAAAATTGATGAAAGGCACCATGAAATCATGCACAATTGGTTTCTAATAAATTCATAGAATACAGTTATATACGCATGCATATGAAATTTATAGTAAAATCTTAATTAATTCTTTATATTACATAATTCACGTTGATACATCAAATCTCATATCTATAGCTATCATAAAGTTTTGACTATTCATCAAACAAAAAATACACCATGTTTTTTAGTTAAACCAAATGATTCGAACTTAAGAATTAAAAGAATGTGAGTATTATAAGTCACATATATTAAAATGTTGATTTACTTGTAACTCACTAAATTTACAATCTTTAAATGTAAAGTGTGTATCTAGGAAATAGTCTAACGTGTTTGCACGTGTAGATATGAAAAACAACTAATCAACTTTCTCTTAGGTGTTCTATTCAATACAATCGATCAATAATAACATATAGAATAGAAGATGCACATAAAGTCAAAGCTATAAATGCATGGCGTTATCTAAAACGAGTTGTTATAAAACTTTATGTAGTAAGATTTTTCATCACTTACAAGAAGATACATATAATTTATAGATCAACCTATCATGGTATAACCAATCACATATATATCTCATAAAAAATATCACAACCATCATAAACGTTGCTACTATTTCCATTCAAGGATGTTCTATTTCAATTGCTATAGCAAATTTGTAATTAATTAATTATCAAGAACAATTTACTTGGAACTTCAAAGTATGATTTTTATCAATGAAAAGGTTTAAATAAATACTATGTCAAAGTAACTTTAGTAATTTATACTATAATATAGATTAATACCCAAATTATGTTATATGACAAGATATCAATTTTATCATTCGATGCTTATAATTTCTTGATAAAAAGAATGTTATAACTTTCTTCAAATATATATACCTAGCTAATTTAAATTTCGTACTTTTCAATAATCGATATATCAACGTGTATCAATAGCTTTTATAATTTATAACAATAATATAGAAATAAACAAATGCATACGAACTTGTAGCCATATAATTATAATATTGTGATAGGATAAATCAAACAAAGTGATAAAACTAAACTGGGAATCGTCTCATTCCTTAATTTGACGGCGACGCGGTGATGTTGGAAAACTCAAAACTTGAGGATTAAGTTATTAAGTTGTACAATCTGAATATGGTTTGATATTTTATAAATAGGTTTCATGGTTTTTCAAAACATGAATATTTTATAAATATGTTTTTTTTATTATCTTATTTTATGTTACGAATCTGATAAAGTTCTAGTCACCAGAATAATTTGAAACCCAAATCACAAATTTGATGATATTGTTTCATATGCGTATATGTATAAATTATAAAATAATAGAGAGAAGGGATACTTACCGGCTTGTGAACCCAAAGTTGATCAGGAGTGATTTATGGTATCAAATCACCGTAACCGGCTGGACAACGATGGTACGTTGGTAGCGTCGGGGATGTTCGAGATGGCTTTGTGGCAGCGTAACTTATTGGAATGAGCTAGATCCGGCCGCTCCTTATTACTTGTATGTTTTTGTTACTGAACCGACCATTAACCATACATAATTTGAAAGAGCACTTCGTGCTGATAACGTGTTATCTAATAACTAGAACCTATTAGCAATGTATAGAAAAGAATGGGAGAATGAGGGATAGATTTCTTATTGATGTATCTCATACAAAATACATGAACCAATATATATAGGCCATAACATTAATACAAACATAAATGTGACATGGGAGTTTAGAAATATAGATAGTCACTAATAATGGATGCATTCATAACAATATGTAGATTATTCATCAAAAGTTGATAAGTTACGTAATATTCAGGAATATATGTATAATCAATATTAATGATAATTAATACGTTAGAGAAACTTTTACACAAACGCTCTCTAAGAAAAGTCTTTAATATATACTGTTATTATTTATTATCAGTATAATACACTAAACTAAAATATTATTAAATTCGGTTTTAAATAACTTTGAAAGAGTAAAATATTTTCAATAACAAAATAGAATTTTTGACTCTTGAATAAAGTTATGTTAAAAAGAGTTTTATAGAACATAATTTAATGAACAAGAATTTTTACAGTTCATAATTCATAGTTTAACGATTCTAAAATTTAAGCACATATACATATACAATGGAAGATATAAATTTTTTTAGGAATACATACAATTTGGTACTGTGTAATTAAATGATTTTTAATACATAGCACCTATATTTCAAAAGGAAATAGTTTAAACTTATTCCTTAAATTATATGTAAGTCAGAGGTATGTATATGTTATATATAACTTGTATCAACATTAGAAATAATATTTCATTCATAAAAGTAAAAATATGTACAAAAACATTTAAGTACGATATAACCATATGATTTAAAATATACGTACGCATATCTTAAAAGGAAACAATTTCTTTTTGTCATTTGATAAGCTTAATTTATTTCTTAAATAATAATTAGAGTCATACGTATATATATTTTAATACAAGAATAATACTCCATTACTTAATATATTAATGATCGAATTTAGAAACACTAGACTTTGTATTATCTATTATGATTCTTTAATAAATAAATATAATAGATGAAAAACTAGAATTAGGTCCCAAATACGTTATAACCAAAAACGGGTCAACTTGTCGGTTAAAGTTTAAATTGTTCTAAAAGAATCCAGAAAATTTATACCCTTATTAAATTTATTCCTTTTGATAAATTGCCTCTTTATTCCAAAATATTATGTTTAATAAATTTAAAAATTTATTTCGTTAACGTAAAGCAATAAACAGTTATGTAATTGGATTCTTATGAATTGATATTATATATTACAAGAAATTTTAAAACTTATATTTATACGTATATCTATGCAAGACACCATTTTTTTGATAGTATGCATAATAATTAAATATCTTCTGTAAAAAAACAAGCTTTTATATAACAGAGGAAACAAATCTATTTGGATACCCAGCTTTAATACCTTAAGAATATCGGTACTAGCACCACTTCTTGAAAAACAATAGTGGGTCAATGACAGAGAATCTCAAAATTTTATATGAAGCCCTTACCTTTATTTTCTAAAATTCTATCCAGCTATGAACCTTGAAAATATAGTTGAATCTAAACCATATAGAAGAAAAGTTACTACAACAAAGAGAAAAACGGCACGTAATATAATATATACACTTTTCTTAAATTTTGATAAAATACAAAGTGAAAGGAACGGTTAAAATATAATGTGAATGTATGAACATGCGTGACACTGATAGGTATGACTATATTTGTGCTAAACATAATATGAACAACAAAATATGTATCATTGTTGAGTTCTGTGATAATTATATCTGAACATGTTTGTAATTCAGATGTCAAAGGAAATAGCATGTGATCCGAGAATTCAAGCTAGTAACGAAAATACTTTGGATAAAAATGCAATAGAAAATATAATTGTTCAAGGAATATTGAATGTTATACGATCGATCATTGAAGCTATTAAAATTTCCTTGCCTATAAACGAGAGTCCTACTATACACTGTAAGCATACCCATCACTTCATACCTAACCCTAGGATCAACGGAAGTCATGATATTCGTATCAAAACTCCACCTTCCAAACGAAAGAAAACCACAACCTATAGGTACTCTTGTGACAACTCGACCTTTTGACTTTAAATGCACGTTGACTTTGACCATTGACTTTGACTGTTTGACTTGTTTGACTTGTAACTGCATACGTTATGTTATAATGAAACATATTATGATTGTTGGATATATTACGTGATATATGATAAAACGCATGGTGATGATCATTTGGATATGTGTTAATGTTATCGTGTTAATGTTATCGTGTGAACCTGCTAGTAAACACTTGATCTCCTTAAGTCCTGGATAACCTTCACAAAGAAACAATGTGTCTCGCCAATAACATCTCGACGAAACAGAAACTTGTTTCGCCAAACCCAATCTCGACGAGACAGGGTGTTTCGCCGAGCCCAGTCTCGCCGAAGCCCAGTAAGGGCCCAACACGTTACATAATCATATATGTACCGAACTCTCTATTCATTCGCCATTTTTGTCAAAACTACTGAAACCCTAGAACTCCCTCTCCCTGTGACGGCGATCCCGCATACCCGAAACTCCGAACCGATCTTGTTGCTTCCTTGTTCTTTACGGTTAGTGTCCCTCTATGTGTGATTGCTTGTCTATACCACCTATTATTGTTCTTGTTGTACCCATGAAGGAGCATGCTAGATTATGACCATACTCATGTGTTGGTTGATGTTTTGATTAGGCTATGGTCAATAGCATCGATTTAGTGTTGCAAAACTCGTTAATGTATACGGAATGAATACACGTTACATGTTATGAATCTGTTTATATAGTTATGCCTTGCTGATTTTGTGTTAGATGGATAATGATGTGCGGTATGGATAGATTCCTTTATAATGATAATTCTGTATGATGATAATGATTGCGTATGATGATTTCTGTATGATTACATTATGGTACAAATGATTTTCATGATGATTATATGATTTTGGTTTGATGATTGATGACGGCAGTTGGCATGGTTAGGGTTTCTGTAATTGACTGCATGATATCCGTAACTGACATGTTGACGTAACTGATGCCTTGACGAATTTGAATGTTTGACGAAATTGAGTCATTGACGGAATGGAACGCTTGACGAAACAAGGATGTGTTTCGCCAAGGGTTTCGACGAAATTGAATTGTGTTTCGCCAAAGAATAGTTGACGAAACAGTCTATGTTTCGCCAACCTCTGTTTCGCCAATCTGGACAACCTGCACAGTAACTGATGTAATTATGTTAAGTGTTAACTGAGTTAATTAACTGATGTCAAACGCTATGCATGACTTGTGTGATGTTGATTGGTAATGTGTACTACTTGGTGATCATTGATTATGCTTATACGTGAACTGCATGAGTACAAACTGATTGTGTATACGTGCATACTCTAGGACGTGATTGACTTGCTTGTGCACATACTTAGCATACCGAGCAAACCAAGGTGAGTTCACACAGCCAAGGCATGGGGTTCCCAGGGTGGGAATGGGATTGAATGAATTATATGTACATACTTAGTTAATGGAACTTTATGATACGAGTCCTCAGGGTGAGGATGGTGAAGGATAAGATACGGCTAGACTAGTATACCTACTTGAACAGATCTTCGCACACACGCCAAGGGTTGGCTGCGATAATTATGACTGATCTTCGCACACATGCCTCGGGAAGGCTGCGAACTATACATATTAGAACTTCGCACACATGCCAGGGTGGCCAGCGATACAAATATACATAGTCTAGGATATTTGGGAGTATTAACCCAAATCTTCGCATACATGCCGAAAGGGCCCGCGATGGAAACCAATACTAAACATGAGCAATGAACGAACTAATACGATACATGATTAGATGAACGAACGCAATGCTTGCTATACCATTTCTATTACTGAACTTACTTTCTGTGAACTCGCTCAACTAGTAGTTGACTCTCTGCTGCATGCCTTGCAGGACCTTAGGTACATTATGGAGCTTGCACAGGGAGGAGCAGGTCGTTGTGGGCAAAGGATCGTGAATGCTATTTGAACACTTATGATGTTTCATACTTTAATATTTACGTTTGGGTTACTTAAATGCTTCCGCTATACTTAACTATATTACATGTTCAATATGATTGGTGGTTAAGATCCTGGTCAGTCACGCTCCCAAGCGGTGGTACTCCGCGTGTGGATTTTGGGGGTGTGACAGATTGGTATCAGAGCCATTGGTTATAGAGAACTAGGTTTTAATATGGGAAAACGTTTTTATTAAAACCAGACTATAACCAGAACAGTGCTCTCAACGATCCACAACGACGCTTCGCTCCACGTGCAAGACTCGACATACTAGGTAATAAGGTTTATGTTTATTACCTGCTTGCTAGAACTGCATAGAACTTTGCTCGTAGTATGCTTACATTACTTTGCTCACTACTTGTTATTGCTTGAGAACACTTATGTGCTTACACTCTCCTGTCATCGCACTATTCGCGAACCTTTCTCACTTATGTTGCCTTTGATGTGAAGATCAATGGCTGGACGAATTAACATGACTCAAGCCCAGCTAGAGGCTCTCGTTCAAGCTCAAGTTGTTGCGGCACTTGCAGCTGCTCAAGCAGGTAGTATACCCTGCAGTATAGACACACACTAGGATCTTTAGATCCTACATTAACTCTCGTATTTAACTTTGTCCTATTCGTACACAATAGGTCAACACGCGCAGCAGCCTGTCTGCACGTTCAAGAACTTCATGGACTGTCGTCCAAATTTTTTTCAGTGGCACAGAGGGGGCAGTGGGACTCCTCCATTGGTTTGAAAAGCTAGAATCAGTATTCGAAATGTGCGAGTGCCCTGAGGCTCGCAAGGTCAAGTTTGCCACCGGCACCTTGGAAGGAATCGCGCTAACCTGGTGGAACGCGCAGGTGCAAATTCTGGGGTTGGCAGCTGCTAACGCCACCCCATGGAACGATTTCAAGGAACTTATCAAGAGGGAGTATTGTACACGTGAAGATATTCACAAGTTGGAAGACGAGCTGTATAATTTGAAAATGGTTGGATCAGAGATCGAAGCGTATACTAAACGGTCAAACGAGCTGGCCGTGCTGTGTCCAACTATGGTAGACCCTCCATACAAGCGCATCGAGATGTATCTCAAGGGATTGGCGCCAGAGATCCAGAGCCATGTTACCTCGGCTAATCTCGACAACATCCAGGATATACAGCGTCTCGCTCATCGCATCACCGACCAGGCAGTGGATCAGAATAAACTGCCTAAGCGTGTCAACGCTACTGCTACAGTCACTCCAGCTGCTACTTCTGCTACACCCAACGACAACAAACGGAAATGGGATGGGGATTCCAGCAGGGGATCAGTTTCCGTTCAGTCTCAAGCACAACAGCGCAGGACGAATGACTACCAGAATCCGAGTCAGCAATCATCTGGCAGTCAGGAGCAGGGTGGATACCGGGGAGTTCACCCATTATGTAACAAGTGTAACAGGCACCACAGTGGAAGGTGTCGCAAGGAACGTTGTCAGAGATGTCTCAAGATAGGGCACGAAGCCAAAGATTGCAGGAGCTCACGACCTGCAAACCAGAACCAGCAATTTCCACCACCAGCTCCTCAGAACCCACAGCAGCAGCAGCCACAGCGTGGAAATCGGGGATGTTTCCAGTGTGGGGCAGAAGGTCATTACAAACGCGATTGCCCTCAGTTGAACCAGAATCAGAACCACAACAATAACCAGGGCAACGGGAACAACAACAACAACAATGGCAACGAGGCAAGAGGTCGAGCTTTCGTGTTAGGACGAGGAGACGCCATGGACGATATTTGAACTTATAACTTATTTTGGGTTTTCCTTATTATGTATCTGTTACTCAAATAAGGTTTGGTTTGAACATCAATCGTATTGGGTTTTATGAATTATTTTAACTACTATACTTTATGTTTGATATGATGGATGATTTGATATATTTGAACGCACCTGCCATATTTAAGGACCTTATGAACAGGGTGTGCAAACCCTACCTAGACAAGTTCGTCATAGTATTCGTGAAGTCCACCTCTTAGGCCACGTAGTGAACAAGGATGGGATCCATCCATCCAAGGTAGACTCGACCAGAAACTGGCCTGCACCACGTACTACAGACGGTTTACCCAGGGATTTCTCGGAGATTGCTCAGCCGCTTACGCTACTGACACAGAAGGGTGTCACCTACCGTTGGGAAGATCCCCAGGAGACTGCTTTTCAGCGCCTAAAGGATAGGCTTTGCAGCGCACCTATTCTCTCTCTGCCAAAGGGCACAGACGACTTCGTGGTTTATCGTGATGCATCCGTTCGGGGACTTGGATGTGTGTTAATGCAGCGCGACAAGGTTATTGCTTACGCTTCACGTCAACTTAAGATTCATGAACGCAACTACACGACGCACGATTTAGAGCTGGGAGCTGATGTGTTCGCGCTTAAGATATGACGACACTACCTGTACGGTACCAGGTGCACGATTTACACCGATCACAGGAGTCTCGAGCATATCCTTAAGCAGAAGGATTGAACATGCATCAACGACGATGGGTTGAACTACTTAGTGACTATGAATGCGCCATCAAGTACCATCCAGGCAAGGCCAATGTTGTGGCGGACGCCCTCAGTCGGAAGGACACTCTACCTCAGCGCGTGCGAGCGCTACAGCTTACGATCCAGTCTAGCCTGCCAGCACAGATACGAAATGCTCAGGTAGAAGCATTGAAGCCCGAAAACGTCAAGGCTGAAGCCTTACGCGGCTCACGACGACGATTAGGACAGAAGGCAGACGGCGCTTACTATGTAACGGGGCGTATTTGGGTCCCGCTTTATGGCGGTCTACGCGAACTTGTGATGGACGAAACACACAAGTCTCGCTACTCGGTACATCCAGGGTCGGATAAAATGTACCACGACATCAAAACTATTTATTGGTGGCCTAGCATGAAGGCCCACATCGCTACATACGTTGGAAAATGTTTGACCTGTGCGAGAGTCAAGGTTGAACATCAGAAACCAGCTGGCCTACTTCAGCAGCCTAAGATACCGCAATGGAAATGGGAAGAAATTTCCATGAATTTCGTTACAGGCCTACCTAGATCCCAGCGTGGGAATGATACCATATGGGTGATCGTGGATCGACTCACCAAGTCTGCACACTTTCTACCTATAAAGGAAACGGATAAGTTCTCCACTCTCGCGGACATCTACCTTAAAGAAGTTGTTTCGAGGCACGGGGTGCCCACATCCATCATTTCGGATCGCGATACACGATTCACGTCAGAGCTATGGCAAGCGATGCACAAATCTTTCGGCTCACGGTTAGACATGAGCACAGCGTATCACCCTCAGACGGATGGGCAGTCTGAGCGTACGATTCAAACTCTAGAAGACATGCTTAGGGCATGCGTTATCGATTTCGGCAACGGCGGGGAAAAGCACCTCCCTTTGGTGGAATTCTCGTATAATAACAGTTATCACACCAGCATACAAGCCGCTCCATTCGAGGCATTGTACGGGCGCAAATGCCGGTCACCTCTCTGTTGGGCAGTGGTGGGGGATAGTCAGATCACGGGTCCAGAGATAGTAGTGGACGCCACAGAAAAGATTGCACAGATACGACAACGCATGGCGGCAGCACGCGACCGTCAGAAAGCCTACGCGGACAAGCGTAGAAAGCCTTTGGAATTTCAGGTCGGGGACCGGGTTTTATTAAAAGTTTCACCCTGGAAGGGTGTAGTACGTTTTGGCAAACGGGACAAACTAAATTCGCGATATGTTGGACCATTCGAGATCATAAAAAAAAATCGGCAAGGTAGCCTACAGATTGAACTTACCAGCAGAACTCGGGGCAGTTCACAATGTCTTTCACGTGTCGAATATGAAGAAGTGTCTGTCAGATGAGACCCTTATCATTCCTTTTAAGGAACTCACTATCGACGAGCGGTTGCAGTTCGTCGAGGAACCTGTTGAAATTACGGACCGGGATGTGAAGGTCCTCAAACACAAGAGAATCCCTCTTGTTCGAGTTCGTTGGAACTCCCGACGTGGCCCAGAGTTCACCTGGGAACGCGAAGACCAAATGAAAGAAAAGTATCCCCAGTTATTCGAAACCAATACAACCACTGCTGAGGCTGAAGCTACTACCACGGAATTTCGGGGCGAAATTCCAGATCAACGGGGGGAGGATGTGACACCCCAGGAAAACCAGTGAACGATGCAACCTATCTAGCTTCCTCAGTAGGTACGTACCAAATTTCGGGACGAAATTTCTTTCAAGTTGGGGATAATGTGACAACTCGACCTTTTGACTTTAAATGCACGTTGACTTTGACCATTGACTTTGACTGTTTGACTTGTTTGACTTGTAACTGCATACGTTATGTTATAATGAAACATATTATGATTGTTGGATATATTACGTGATATATGATAAAACGCATGGTGATGATCATTTGGATATGTGTTAATGTTATCGTGTTAATGTTATCGTGTGAACCTGCTAGTAAACACTTGATCTCCTTAAGTCCTGGATAACCTTCACAAAGAAACAATGTGTCTCGCCAATAACATCTCGACGAAACAGAAACTTGTTTCGCCAAACCCAATCTCGACGAGACAGGGTTTTTCGCCGAGCCCAGTCTCGCCGAAGCCCAGTAAGGGCCCAACACGTTACGTAATCATATATGTACCGAACTCTCTATTCATTCGCCATTTTTGTCAAAACTACTGAAACCCTAGAACTCCCTCTCCCTGTGACGGCGATCCCGCATACCCGAAACTCCGAACCGATCTTGTTGCTTCCTTGTTCTTTACGGTTAGTGTCCCTCTATGTGTGATTGCTTGTCTATACCACCTATTATTGTTCTTGTTGTACCCATGAAGGAGCATGCTAGATTATGACCGTACTCATGTGTTGGTTGATGTTTTGATTAGGCTATGGTCAATAGCATCGATTTAGTGTTGCAAAACTCGTTAATGTATACGGAATGAATACACGTTACATGTTATGAATCTGTTTATATAGTTATGCCTTGCTGATTTTGTGTTAGATGGATAATGATGTGCGGTATGGATAGATTCCTTTATAATGATAATTCTGTATGATGATAATGATTGCGTATGATGATTTCTGTATGATTACATTATGGTACAAATGATTTTCATGATGATTGTATGATTTTGGTTTGATGATTGATGACGGCAGTTGGCATGGTTAGGGTTTCTGTAATTGACTGCATGATATCCGTAACTGACATGTTGACGTAACTGATGCCTTGACGAATTTGAATGTTTGACGAAATTGAGTCATTGACGGAATGGAACGCTTGACGAAACAAGGATGTGTTTCGCCAAGGGTTTCGACGAAATTGAATTGTGTTTCGCCAAAGAATAGTTGACGAAACAGTCTATGTTTCGCCAACCTCTGTTTCGCCAATCTGGACAACCTGCACAGTAACTGATGTAATTCTGTTAAGTGTTAACTGAGTTAATTAACTGATGTCAAACGCTATGCATGACTTGTGTGATGTTGATTGGTAATGTGTACTACTTGGTGATCATTGATTATGCTTATACGTGAACTGCATGAGTACAAACTGATTGTGTATACGTGCATACTCTAGGACGTGATTGACTTGCTTGTGCACATACTTAGCATACCGAGCAAACCAAGGTGAGTTCACACAGCCAAGGCATGGGGTTCCCAGGGTGGGAATGGGATTGAATGAATTATATGTACATACTTAGTTAATGGAACTTTATGATACGAGTCCTCAAGGTGAGGATGGTGAAGGATAAGATACGGCTAGACTAGTATACCTACTTGAACAGATCTTCGCACACACGCCAAGGGTTGGCTGCGATAATTATGACTGATCTTCGCACACATGCCTCGGGAAGGCTGCGAACTATACATATTAGAACTTCGCACACATGCCAGGGTGGCCAGCGATACAAATATACATAGTCTAGGATATTTGGGAGTATTAACCCAAATCTTCGCATACATGCCGAAAGGGCCCGCGATGGAAACCAATACTAAACATGAGCAATGAACGAACTAATATGATACATGATTAGATGAACGAACGCAATGCTTGCTATACCATTTCTATTACTGAACTTACTTTCTGTGAACTCGCTCAACTAGTAGTTGACTCTCTGCTGCATGCCTTGCAGGACCTTAGGTACATTATGGAGCTTGCACAGGGAGGAGCAGGTCGTTGTGGGCAAAGGATCGTGAATGCTATTTGAACACTTATGATGTTTCATACTTTAATATTTACGTTTGGGTTACTTAAATACTTCCGCTATACTTAACTATATTACATGTTCAATATGATTGGTGGTTAAGATCCTGGTCAGTCACGCTCCCAAGCGGTGGTACTCCGCGTGTGGATTTTGGGGGTGTGACAACTCTTATAAGGAATTCCGCTGCGACAAATCGCGTAAGGACAAAGAAGTGGAACCAGTAATCACGCAGCCTACCTGCAACCATAACAAAAAGCACCAAGGAAGCGTTATTCTAAAAAGACACTTCGCTGTAACTTCTGTAAGAAGAATAGGCATACAAAGGAAGTATGTAGAAGAAAAATGGAAACTGATGTATGTTACAAATGCGGAGAACCAGGACACTTCCATCTCTACTGCCCGAAACTATCTAAGGCACCCGACAACGAGGATAGAAACCCAGATGAAGCTGAGGAGAACGCGTAAACACCAGAAACTACAGCAACTTTTAAAATAAGCACCCCTACGTTTTGCATGTATTAAGTTAACTTTTGATTCCGATCAAAGTTTTATAATAAAGGTCTGTATTTCTCTTTCATAAAGCCAACGTTCATTTGTCTCACCTCTTGACAAATTCATATGTTGCTCGTGTACTGCTTGCTATTCATGTGATGTTACATCCAAACGATCAATTATTTGCAAGTTCAAATAAAATATTTCGTTATACTCACTCTAATAATTTATATGATTACACAATGCTGACTTTTGATATCAAGTCAACAGATTCCTTGGAAAACTCTTTTTCTTTTCAAAGTTACTTACCACATTTTTATTGAAACCATTTCTTGTCAATACGTATATCCATTGTTGGAATTTGTCCAAATCAAGATCAATTATTTGAACTTGTTCACAATATACATTCAATTCAAAGTCCCGTATGATGAATTGAGATCATCATATTCGAGGTAATCTCATTATTTGACTCATAGTAAACTTATTTAAAGTCTTCAATTTCGATGTGTCATTTGTTAAAACACGACACCTTGCGGTGATAATTTCTTCAAAACTTGGACTCCTTTCGTTTTCACACCTGAGGTACGAAATTTATCTATTTATTGATTCATTATCCTAAAACAGTCTTAATACAATATAAAGATACCTAAATTCATATTCTAACGTACCTCTAACATTTCTTTCATCTTTGATCCTGCAATATTTATTTCTTCTTCCACTTATACATCATATCTTTCGAATATCCAGATTCACTTTATTGAAACTTTTAGAAAAAAGGGTGAAATCATTTGGTCACCGTAATTATTGAATTCTTTCAATTACTACAAATACCCTGCGGTGTCTGTATAAATTTGTAGCCTGTGCTAATAGTAAACCCTAATCACCTTAATTCATACATCATTCGTTTGACTCATCGTTTAAGTAATCTTATGTATTAAAACCACGATACACTAAGTTCTATTGTATTGTCTGGTGTATCTCTGCCATTTAAATCAATGTCACAAATTTCTGTTATGAGAATTGACAAATTATTTTTCATACTTCTATTTTCAAATTAAGATTATTAACTCAGAGTCTTCTTCAATTGACGATCAAAGTAAGTCCCCCTCTAGCATTAAATCCTGTTATTTCCAAAAATCGTTTACACTCGATTCTTATTCAGTCATCTTGATGACTGTATCATTTCATCTCGTTCAGTTAACATTAGTTGAAACATTTAAGTTTCTCATTTTCTTCTATGCCCTTAGAAAGATATCACTAATAATTCGTCTGCAACATTCCTGTCAACTCCTCTGACAGTTGTAGCTGATAAGCTACAAGTCCTATTCTTTTAACAAATAATCTAACATACTTGGAACTTAACTTTCCTCTTCTGACGAAGCTGATTATTCTTTTAACAAAACCTTATCTCCCACTTGAAAGATTTTCATCTGTTATCTACGTAACTCTTTTAATAATCTCGTATTGCTTTAACTTGAATTATCTTGTCTATTGTTCCTTACAACATCCCAAATCTCGTTAGTTGCTTTTCTACAAATTCTGCCCCACAGACTAGTGCACTACAACAAAAATGACTTTTTAGGACATTTTCTGTGGGACGCTTCTAAAAGAGGGTCCTAAAAAATTATTTAATAGGACTAATGAACTTTTGGGGTCCTTTTATAATATACTCTACTAAACCGGTGTCCTAAAAAACTATTTAATAGGATGGATGATTTTTTGGGGTCCTATTATCATATAATTTAATAGGACACTTAAAATGTAGATCCTAATAAAGTGCTTTATAAGACATTTAATTGTTAGTGTCCCATTATGTGGTACTGTATTAGGACACTTAATCATCTGCGGTCCTATTATAACTTAACTTAATAGGACACGTTGTAGTTAAGTCATAAATGTTCAGTGTTATATGACCCTTTCTAGTCGAAGTTATATTAGAACTTAACTTAATAGGACACTTAACACTTGGTTTTTATAACTTTAAACTTTATATGACGCTTAATCATTGTGGTGTTATTATAATACACCGTAATAGGACACTTGATATTTGAGTTATAAAACATTAATTTTATAGGACGCCTATTCGTTAGAGTTTAATTATAAAATAACTTAAAAAGACACTTAACACTTAGGTCTTATAAATTTAACCTTTACAGGACGCTTAATCATTGTGGTGTTATTATAATACACTGTAATAGGACATCTGATATTTGAGTCATAAAATATCAGTTTTATAGGATGCTTATTCGCTAGAGTTCTATTATAACATAACTTAATAGGACGCTTGACACTAGGGTCTTATAACTTTAACCTTTATAGAACGCTTAATCATTATGGTGTTATTATAATACACCGTAATAGGATACTTGATATTTGAGTCGTAAAACATAAGTTTTATAGGACGTTTATTCTCTAGAGTTTTATAAGATCCGTCAAAATGGGCTCCCAAATCCGACCCGTTTTAAAATTTTTCTTAGTTTTATTGAATAACCATTTGTGATCGAATTTTGTCGTACAATGCACTCATAGGTATATATGTATATAAAAATATCTAAATACACATATAACACGAAATCATGAGGTACGCCTATCATGTACCCATACATATATAAATTTATATATATCAAAATACATATAAACTAAACATAAACACATTAGTTAGTTAATCTACCATACTTCACAAAAATAAACTTGTTACAAATATAGAGGGACCCAGTAGGGTGTGTTTGAAACTAAGTGACTTGAAGAACAAAAAATTAATAAAAATAATATACAAAAACAAAAACATAGACCCTAAGGGTCGAACCTGGGTCTACCAAGTCCATGAAACAAGATGCACACAATAACCACTCCACACTCCTCTTTGTCTGCCACTAAACCGAATCAGTTTGTATATATTGAACTTTCAAAACACCTCTCCTTTCGAATTGACAATTATTGCCCAAAACCAACGTATGAACTAGGGCTGTTCAAACTGCTCGACGATCGTTTGACGATCGCTCAAAAAATGCTCGTTCGATTCCCGCTCAGTCTGTAAATGAGTTGCTCGGATCGGTTCGATTTAAATTCAATCCAAGCATGAGCAAAGGTCCGCTCGCTCTTCGCTCGGTTTCGCTTGAATTATTTTTATTATTAATAATATATATATTTATATATATATATATATATGTAGAGGATCCTGTAAAAAGTGGGACTTTTGTGAGAAGTGTGAGAAATAATTTGGAAATGACAAGTGTCCTTTATCCTAATTAATTCAAAAGGGTATATTAGTAATTTGACATTTTTATCATTTAATTGATTTCCAAGAATAACTGCAAAAAAAAAAAAAAAAAAAAAAAAAAAAAAACTGCCGATGAGTTTTTTAAGGTTTGAATCGAATTTTGAATTAGGAGAAATTTTAGGAAACATTATACATCTGATTGTTTTATATTCTTCATCATCTTTTAATCGCAACATCTTTTAATCATACATTGTTCATGGCGTGGTGTTTTAAAAAACTGGAGACATTCACTATGATTCAAGTCATGGTGTTTTATCTGGAGACATTGTTCATGGCGTGGTGTTTTATCTATGACTTGAATCATACATTGTTCATGGCGTGGTGTTTTAAAAAACTGGAGATATTGACTATGATTCAAGTCATGGTGTTTTATCTGGAGACATTGTTCATGGCGTGGTGTTTTATCTATGACTTGAATCATAGATGTTTAAAACACCACGCATGAACAATGTCTCCAGATAAAACACCATGACTTGAATCATAGTCATGGTGTTTTAAAATCTGGGAATGTTTTGTATTGATAAAACACCACGCCATGAACAATGTCTCCAGATAAAACACCATGACTTGAATCATAGATGTTTAAAACACCACGCCATGAACAATGTCTCCAGATAAAACACCATGACTTGAATCATAGTCAATTTTATCCAGTTGTTTTAAAACACCACGCCATGAATCTGATTACAGTTCTCTTTACGATAATGTATGATGAATATGAAACCAAAGACCTCCTACAATTAAGGTGAATCATTAATTCCTATATTTAAGGAAAAATGAGTGAATGTAGGAGTTTTTGGTCGTGTATGATATGGTTACCATATTTCAAACATTGAAAAATACACTATTGCCCTTCAATTTTACATAAGGTCCCTCTAATTAAAACACAATTTACATTTTTATACCCTATTGATCTCAACCATTAGATCAAATATCTAATGGTTTAAAACACTTCTTACCCTTCTTACATTTTAGACACTTTTTACCATATCCCTACCCTATATATATATATATATATATATATATATATAGGGAGGGGCTCATGCGAGAACCACCCTTATTGTGAGAACCTTGAGAACCAATGTGAACACAACCTAAAATAGCTAAAAAAAACCTAACCCCACCCCCCCCCCCAAAACCTAAACCCCCCTCCCCCACCCCCCAAAAACCTAAACCCCCCCCCCCCCCAAGCTAAAATGCTAAAAACTAAACCCCCAAAAAACCTTAAAAAATCTAAAAAAAAACTAAAAAAATCAAAAAAAAAATCTAAAATTTTTTTTTTGAATTTTTTTAATATTTTTTATGTTAAAATCGCTACTTTTAGAAGCCAAAAAAAATTTTTTTTTTTTTAAATTTTTTTTTTGCTTCAAAAAGTAGCGATTTTTTTATAAAAAATATTAAAAAATTCAAAAAAAATTTTTGTGTGATTTTTAGCTATTTTTAGGCATTTTTGGTGTGTTCACATTGGTTCTCGCGGTTCTCACAATAAGAGGTGGTTCTCGCATGATCTTCTCCCTATATATATATATATATATATGGGAAAATTCATTTGAGAAGAAAATTAATGTGAGAAGACAAAGAAGAAAGACCATATTAGTAAAATACTATTTCATTTATAACTCATATTATTAATTTTTCTTTTGTTAATTAATTAGTCAACTAATCATTAATTATGCTACATATAATCTACAAAACCTACACATATCAAAATTTTCTTACATATACCTTACATATTATAGAATTTTATCCTACACTGTCGAAATTTATCCTACACACCTCGAAATATATCCTACACAACTCATAATTTACCCTACACAACTAGTATTTTATTCTACACTTTAAATTAGGTTGTTTTTTTTTTAATTTGAAAAAAGTATATATTTTGAAAAAGAGTTATAAATTTAATCTAGTTAGTTATTAAAGGAGAAAAATACAAATTAATGATTTATGTAAGTTTACCAATATACCCTTATATTAAAATTAAATGCAAATATTAAATAAAGTAAAATGAAACATTTTTATTGGTTGAAACTTTTTCTTTTCTCTTCTTAAAAAAAATCTTCTCATTTGAACCATTCACTATATATATATATGTGTGTGTGTGTGTGTGTGTGTGTGTGTGTATATATATATATATATATATATATATATATATAGGGTAAGGTTCATGCGAGAAGCACCTTTATTGCGAGAACCGCGAGAACCAATGTGAACACAACCTAAAATAGCTAAAAAACCTAACCCCCACCCCCCAAAAACCTAACCCCCTCCCCCCTCCCACAAAAAAAAAAATAAAAATAAAAAACCTAACCCCCCCTGCCAAGCTAAATGCTAAAAACTAAAACCCCAAAAAAACCTAACCCCCCCCCCCAAACTAAAATGTTAAAAACTAAACCCCCAAAAAACCTTAAAAAATCTAAAAAGATCTAAATTTTTTTTTATATATTTTTTTATGTTTAAATCGCTACTTTTAGTAGCAAAAAAAAAATCTAAATTTTTTTTTATATATTTTTTTGTGTTTATAGCCACCCACCGCAGCTAGCACCACCCGCCGCTGCCACCGTATGCCATCGATCACCGGCGCCGTTGCCTACCATCCTGCCGCCGCCCGCCACACCGCCGCAACAGGCACCCTCCGCCACCACCCGTCGCTGCCATTGCCACCCTCCGCCATCAAACACCGGCGCCATCGCCACCACCACCGCCACCTCAACCCACCGTCGTTTCCACCCTCTGCCACCGCCCGCCATCGCCACTCTCCACCATCAAACACCAGCGCCATCGCCACCACCAACGAACACCACCAATCACCGCGACCACAACCACCGCTGTCACCACTCTCCGCCACCGAACACTCGTGCCACCACCGGCCACCGACCACCTCCACCACTAGCCACCCAACGCTGCCACTACCAGTCATCGCCACGGTCGACCACCACCCGCCATCGCCGACCACTACCATCCACCCCCACTACAACCCTCTGCCACCGAACACCAGCGTCACCGCCACCACAACCCACCACCCGCCACTACCACCCATCGCTGCCGCCATACTCCCCAACCAAACACCGGCAGCACTGCCGACCACCGCCACCCGTCACCGCTTTTATTCATTTTTAATTTCTTTTCCTAGCCTACCAAACACTACAAGCTAATGATTCATTCCATTCCCATGTGGTAACCAAACAAGACAATGTAATGCAATGATCCATTTCATTCCTTCGTTCATTCCATTACCTCGTCCATTCCATTACCTTATACCAAACAGACCCCTAGGGTCTGTTTGGTATGGTGTAATGGAATGGACGAAGGAATGGAATGGACGAGGGAATGGAATGGACGAGGGAATGCAATGGATCATTACCATTCCATGTCTTGTTTGGTTACCATGTGTGAATGGAATGAGTTATTATTGTGTATTGTTCGGTAAGCAAGAACAACGGAGTAATAAAATCAGCGGTGAGTGGTGGTGGTGGAGGTGGTGGTGGTCGGTGGTAGTGATTGTGGATGGTTATAGGTGGCGGTTGTGAGTGTCGGCAGCGGCGAAGGGTGGTGGTGGTGGCGGCGAGTGGCGGTGTGGCGGCGACGACGAATGGTGATAGTGGCAAGGTGGTCGTTGGTGGTGGGTGGGAGCAGAGGTGGCGGTTGGTGGCGGCGGCGGCGGTTGGTGGTGGCGGTGGTGGTGGCGTCGACGATGGTTGTGGGCGGCGGTGGCGAGTGTCGTTAGCGGTTGGTCGTAGCTGTGGGTGATAACGGTGGTGAGTGGGTGGCGGCAGCGGTGGCTGTCGGGGTCAGGTAGTGGCGGGTGGCGGCGATGGCGTCGGTGGTGGGTGGTGGTGGTGGTGGTGGGTTGTGGCGAAGGTGGTGGGTTGTGGTGTTGTTGATGAATGGTGCAAGGGGGGATGGAATGGAAAAAAAACATGGGGGGTGGAAGGAATGATTTTGAGGGAATGGAATGTATTTTGGAATGGGTGATTCCATTGCATTGACCAACCAAACACGCTTTTCTTCATTACCTCGTAATCGTCCATTCCATTCCACCCCTCATTCCTGCATACCAAACACTATCCTAGTGTTGTGAACAACTCAGGCCCTTGATTTACTTGCTGAATTTTCGTGATTGATTTGTGAGACAAGCTTCCATATCCGAGTACTGAATCTGGACGTCATCCTTACCAAAATCCGTACTTCCCAACTTTTACTTTTTATAAAAACGGAAATTTAAAACTTTCCGAAATCAAGAATCAAAGTTTTAATACAACCAGAATTATTGTTATACTAGCCCAATCAGACCACAAGAATTCGACACCACCCAATAAATCGTTCCAGAAACCTCCTCTGATTATCCTGCAATCGCCGGAGTTCTACCGGAGTAAACCGCAATCGCCGGAGTTCTCATCGGAAAGCTGCACGTCACCGGATACGTTAGGACCCTCATTCTTTTTTTTTGTTACGGTATATTTATATTTCCCATCTATCCATTTTATCTTTTGATACTCCTTTTATATAGTTATGATACACCAAGGCTGAGTTTAATAAGCATATTATAAGCACAGTGTTTCCTGTTCTCACAGTAAGATCGAGACGGGGCGGATTTAGGTGGGGTTCAGGGGGTGCACGGGATACCCTCAACTTTCTTGGTGAAATACAAAAAAGAAAATTGTGTTGTTTTATGTATTCAGATACCTCTAAGAAACTATTAGGATATCCCTGAATATAATATATGAGTGAATATAATATATGAGAGACATGGAGAGAAACAATAAATTTTTTTTGAAGAAAAATGAGATCTCCGGTATGAGTTGCAGAGACCAAGAAGACGACTATAAAGATATTTGATTTTTTCTTCTTCTTTTGAAATTGAAATGTGAAAAGTGGGCTGGAACCTACGTGGCTCCCAAGCCTATTATTATTTTCTATTTTATTTACCATTTACAATTACAGTTACAATTTAGAATTACAATATAATAACTAACATACTATATAATTATTGTTACTTGTATGAAATTTATTAAATTAATTATCTACAAATTTATTAATCTAGCATATTATTTATTATTTCATCAACATATTATCTATTAGCTTTTTATTTTCTTTTATTTTATTTGGAACTTAACCGAAAATTTTACTTTGGTTTTTATTTTATTTGGAACTAACATACTATTTGGTTGTTGTCTAAAGGCAAAGCTTCATGGTTTTAAGATGTAAGCGATGATTTAAAAATACAGGTAAAAAAGTATAACTTATCATTTTAAAAGGTAAACGACATCTATTGAAATGTGGTATAAACATACATATCAAAAAGTGTAACTTACTCTTTAAACTATTCAAATACCTTCTCGACTTGCACTAACTACTTTCTTAAAGAATATGTATTTTATTTTTAGTTTTTATTCTTTTATTTTTCTTTTTATAAATCTTTATTTCTTATTTATTTGGGCCTTTTATGAATGATTTAATGAGATTTTTCTTTTTTGTGTACACCAGTAATGGAAGATAAAAGTATGCAAGGACAAAGCTCCAAAAGACGTATGAATGCTTATGAAAATAGTAGAATGTCAAGGATTCAAGAGAATCAAAAAAATTACAAGCTTTGGGATTGAGGACGCATGATGACTCAAGATTTTATGCTTCTTATTTCTTTTATTGCTTTTAATTTCTTTGTTAAATGTTAAGACTTTATGTTAGATAATGTTATAGCTTATGTATGGTTAGTGTTTTTGTTATGAACATGCTTATTTGAAATATAATGATTCTTTCATTAGTTGATGTTATACAATAACTATTAGGATGTTATACGTTTATGGTCTGTTTATAAATTGGTTTTATAATCTTATTTGGGATATTAGGACCATTTTCTTGATATTAAAGTAACTATAATGTTGCATCATAAGGGTCCTATAAACTAATTTTTAAGGACGCTTATATGTGTATCAAAAGATTAAAAGTAAGTAATCACATATTAGAACATTGTAAAAGTGTCCTAATATATTCTTTTTAGGACGCTATTTAAGTTGTCAATAGATATATTAAGCGACCATAAAATTGGTTTCATAATCTTCTTAGGTATATTAGAACCCTTTTCTTGGTACTAAATTAGCTATAATGTTACATCATAAGGGTCCTATCAATTAATTTCTAAGGACGCTTGTTAGTGTATCAAAAGATTAAAAGTATGTAAGCACATATTAGAACATCATAAAAGTGTCCTAATATGTTTTTATTAGGACACTATTTTGGTTGTTCAAAGACATTACGCGACCATAAAATTGGTTTCATAATCTTATTTGAGATGTTAGGATGCTTTTTTAGTTCCGGGACTTATTACGGCCTCTTTACATGAAACGCTTTTACCGTTGGTCCTATTAAATAAAAGGTCCTATAAAATAGCATTTTAGGACGCTTTTGCACGTACTAAAAACCTAGTTTTCTTGTAGTGGTGTTTGGAACTTCCAAAGACACTTTGACACTATTTTTACTAAAAAATTGATATAACTCCAAGGGAGTATAGTAGCTCGAATCTCGAGGACGAGACTTAAAACAAGGTGGGGAGGATATAACAACTCTCTTAAATATTCTTTAGATACACTTATATATGTACATGTCCGAAGATAGCTAAACATAGGTAGGCAAATAGATATGACAATAAATCTAACATATTAAAGCCACGTACTTCCATCAGTTACTATTACAAAGGTAACAGTTCCCCTAAAACCCTTAACGTAACCCTAAGCACTCCCAACTACATTTCGTACATAAGAAACAAACCCGAGATACCTTCGTAATTGCAAAAACCAAGAAAAACAAGAAATAACAATCTGTCGCGGGGCGCGACAGACTCCTCTTCATCCTTCGCGGGGCGCGACAGCTTAATATCAAGCAAGCACCCGGTGCTGCCACGTGTCGATGACTCAGCAACTCGTTGCCGCCTTAGGGGCCCTCGCGGGGCTCGAAGACCCCCTTGTTCTCTTTTGCGGGCCGCGAGGAAGCCAAGATCAGGCACTATATATAGGATCGATCAGATTCATTTGGAATTCGTTCAATCTCTCGATCTCTCTCTAAATTTCTGCATAGTAGAAGTAATACCCGGGCATTATACCCCCTTAATTAACGAAGCTCTGCCTCGTTGTAAGTATTATAACCCCCAGTTACGTATTAGATACGCTGCCCGATTGATTTAGTGCTCCGTAACGGCTGTCGAGGTTCTGCCCGACGTAGTTGTTGGAGTTCTGTCTCGGGGAGGGTATAACTAATGTAAATTGGGTTATTATACTAACACGTGTGCATTGTTTAATTAATAGAATATAACCAGGAAGTCACAAGGGAATCCCTAAATTAGCAATGTGAGTAATCTCCTTTTTGTAAACTGTTTTTACAAAACCTTAATTATTTTAAATTATAATTAGCAGTGATTGAGTCTTTTTAATTCTTCAATTACTGCCGGTATGTTGGGGTTTTGTATACAAAATGTGGAACACGTTACCATTGGAAAACGAGATAGCCAATGTGTTATATGACCCACAAGTCAGAATTGACATTACTGAATGAGTAATTGTGTAGATATAAACATTGTAATCGCTCAATACTGTAAAATGATAAAACTTGTTTTAATTAAACTGAGATTCACTCACCAGTATTTCTTGGTGATAAGATGTTTTAAACATGTGTTTCAGGTTACTTAGTATGAAGCCCATAAAAGCCAGCTGAGGAGCACTGAAAGCTTAGAAAAGTGGCTATAAAAGTAACCAAATTAAAAAGGAAAATTGTTTTCAATTAGGGTTATCCCTATAAATACATTACAAATGAAAAATCGGATTTTGTTCCACTTGTTATTATCGATATATTATCAGAAAAACTTGGGTTTTATCCCATTTATTTATTTTAAACATTATGGTGTTTAACTCTGATAAAATTATTTCCTAACTATGATCCTGATGAAATTTCCGTTGCCAAAATTAATAAACACCGATACCACCGAATGTGCGAAGCTCGCGGCCGCCCGCCTCCTGGGGCAAGGGGTCGGGGGCTGTGACATCTACAACACGTTCTACAAGGCTTATACTTTAGTAACTTCCGAAAGATCAACTGTTGCTCCAAAAAGCATTTCGAAAGCTATAACTGAAAACATTAATTAGATAATTTTTACGGAACTAACTCAAAACCACCTAAACTTGATAGTACTGAAGATTATACTTGGTGGAAAGAAAGATTTATTAACTGGGCAAAAGCTTATGCGCATGAGAGTTGGTTTTGTTTGGAATTCGGGTATAGTAGACCAGTTGATGATAAAAATGAAGAAATTCAACTTAAAAATTTATCAGTTGAAAACAAAATGGATTTTTTCATATGAACAAAGAATGATTGCCTTAATTCAACAGTCGATAAGAGATGACATTTTTGTATTACTTAATCATGATGGGCCATCAAAATCAGTGTGGGAAGCATTACGGGTAAAAGCTGAGGGTGGGAAGCAAATCAAAAAGAACAAACTAGCATTGCTTAAAAAAGAGTTTGATTTATTTGATGGTATAAAAGGTGAATCTGTAAGACAAATGATTGAAAGATTTTGTCACCTTAAAATTGAACTCGATAGATTTGGAATAACAAAAACCCGTGAGGAAATTATTGATAAAATCATTGAAGCTTTACCAGGTGCTGATCAGTGGCAAACATTTGTATTCATTTGGAAAAATAATGTTTTGTATGATACAATTACTTTGGATGTTTTGATTCAAAATATCGAGAGTCATGAGCTTGAGCTGCAAAACAAAGTAAAATGAGCAACTCTTTGTATCAGCAGAATGTGGGTCTTTATTACAAAGACAGTATACCTTCGGTGTCAGTCAGTGAGTCACCATAGATAGCCTTCAGTGTTGAAAAGTCTAAAGATTCACAGAAAAGCTCATCTAGCTACAATCCGGGGTATCATTCATCTTCGACAGCTTCAAATTCAGAAGAACCCGATGAGATTCTCTGCAACATTGCTCTAAAATTGAAAAATTCTCCAGCAATGAGCATCAATGTGGCTAAACAATAAATGAGTTTTATAGCATTGATTCTGGAATCATACGAGAGTCTGGTAGCAGGGAGAATCGGAAATCCTGAGTTGACAAAGGAAGATTACGACCAGATAGATCCAGAGGAGATGGAACTCAATGATATTAGATTGTGTTTAGCTAGTGGCATCCGTAGAGCTCAAAGGTTCATGGAGATAAAAGGAAGGCAGGATCTTGGTGGATTGTTAAGCACAAAGCTCGGTTTCGACAAGTCAAAAATGACATGTTTTCGATGTAAATAAAAGGGTCACTTCAACGGGGAATGTGTTAACAGAGAAGTAGCTGATTATGGTAATCGTTTCAATGATGACTACTACAAAAAGGCTATTTATCATAAAACCGGTGAACATACTTCTGGAGAAAGTCTATAGCGAATAATTGGAAATTCATCAAAAGAAAAATCACATGCTTTAGTGATACGTGATCATGTCAAACCCAAGATTGAACATGCCAAACACAGGGTCACTCATGCAGATGAAGGGTTTAATTGGAATGATTATCTTGATGATGATGATGAAACTGCTTTAGTGGCTGAAGTGAAAAAGAGTGCATTTGTAGCTATGGTGAAAGAAAGAACGAACGAAGAGATTCTGAAAGAGAAAACATACAGAGAAAGATGTATTGTTAATTATAGAATTCAAGAAATGGAGAAAGATTATGAAGAAGCAAGGAATTATCAAAGATGGGGCAAGAAGCGAAAGTGTTATATCAACAGCAAAGAAGAACCTCTTGTTCATCCAAGCAAAGTGGTGTATAATGACGTTCTTGCAGTAATTCCTCTATCTGGAGAATATTATTCAAATGTCGCGAAAGATAAAGATTATGTTAAAAAGCTGCATAAGATCATCAAAGATGTCATGATAGCTAGTCTAAGACAGAGAGATGAAGAGAGGATAAAGAAGAATATTGAAAATCTGGTGGATGAATTAAAGAAGGTTGCTGAAGAAGAGAAAGTGGAAATGGAAAAAGAAGAAACAACTGGTAAAAATGAACAGAAACTAGCAAAAGAAGCTGTTACTGAAGAACAACAGAATGAAGAGGATGAGAAAAAGAAAGATGAAGTTGATGAGAAGTTGATGAGAAGTTGAAGGTGTCAGTTGATGTAGCTGATGCTGGTGTTGCTGAGGAAAAGAAGGAGAAAGAAGCTGTTCAGGATGACAAAGAAAGCCGAGGTGCCGATTACTGAGGTAAATATTTCAACTGAATCTTCTGAAGTTGTAGATAAAACTGCTAAATAGTGCAAGAAATGCATGGAAACGTGCAGTGCTTGTACTGAAAAAGATGAAAAATTCAGAGCAAGAGATATTGAATTTACTAAAATTGAGAAAGTTTTCAAAGATAAATGTAAAGAAATGTTAGAAAATAAACAGTTTTTGAAAGATAAATGATGAAAAGCTGACACAAAGATGCAAGATTTTAGAAAAAGAAAATTAGATTTTGAAAGAAAGGTGTTCAGCAATGTCAGAAGAGTGTTTGCAAAAGAAAATGCATTTCAAGAAATTAAAACATAATATGACTCAGTAAAACTTGCTTATCATATTACAAAAGAATCATATGAAGCTGTGAAGAGTCAAATGAAACTTGTTCAATCTAGATTGAAACATTGTTCTGAAACATCAGACACACTTTAGCGACATTATGAAATAAAACAACAAGTTGTGAATTCATGTATTGAAGATGTTGTTGTGCTTAAACGTAAAATAGTTGATTTAGAACAAGATAACAACAAGTTGCATAGTTATCACGCTTCGTCATATGTTCTTGAACATATTTTCAATTTAAAACCAGATGATAACGATTATGAGAAAAACAAGAAAGGAATTGGCTCAGAATATCATCAGGTTCCACCACCGTTTGAGGAAAAATTCACATTCTATGATGACGAGAAGGTGGAAAAAGCTTTCAACATGGTTGATCAATTTCCAGATAATATTGACATAACCTATTCCAAATTTGATGATTCTAATGATTCAGATGTGGTAGGTAAGGTCGTTGAAAGTGTTTTGCAAGATGATTTTACCAAATCAGATAAGTCCGAGTCACAAGATGAAAATGAGGGAAATTTACATGAGAGTTATCTTAAAAATTCAAAATCTGAGAAAGATGCGAATAATGATTCAAAAGGATTGGTTTATACCATGATTGGGTCAGACAAATTATTCACAGATATTGATGTCCCGATTCAGAATGTGATATTAGAAAAGGTTGACAAGGTTTTCAAATTGGTAGAGATTGAAAAATTTGAAATTAATAATTTTGCTGGAAAGAGCAAGAAGTCTTTTTATAACAAACCTAGTTATAAAAAGAAAAATAAGAAGGCTAGGTTGGGTTATAAAAGGAAACAGTATCAAAAGAAAAAAACTGAAAAGCAAAATGTTCCGAAAAATATAACTTTCGTTCACGGAACAAGCTCAGAGGAAGAGAAAGAACTCCAATTTAGACGCCAGTCTAATGAAGAGTTCTATGCTTAAAAGAAACAGCAACAACAACAGGTTAAAGATGTGTTGGTGCACTACATCTGTTGATTTCGTCTTGGATCAAGTCATATGTTGTTTTGTATAGATTAGGGCTCAATTTATGAGAAAATAGGAGAATGTATGTGTTTAGGAGAAGGTTTCGCTTAAATGGTCTTAGAAGGTTTCGTTTGTATGTCAAGTGATTGGTTTCGCTTGAGTGTTCACATATGGTTTTGCTTGTGTGAACATGTCACTTCAAGCGAAACCTGATCACTATATATACCATTGAAGCGAATTCATTTGTAACGTTTGTGATTTCCATACCGAGGTGCTGCCGGTGTGACGTTTGAGCTGTAAACGTTGATAAATCAATACAACAGTAGATTAAAGTGAAGAACAAGCTATTTCTACCTACGTTTCTTATTATTCCGCATCTGAAACATAGGAGAACGCCTCTGAACGACTCGTTAGGTTGAAAACACGATCCTACAAGATGTTTCCAAGAAAACATGTTTCAAGTGTGGTTAAACTAGACATGTCGGTCAAAAATGTCCTAATTTGAAACCTGTTGATGTTGAACAAAAGAGACAGCAAACTGAAGCTGTTAAATAGAAGTCAACCAATTTTGAATCACAACAAACTCGGAAACCAAAATCGAAAACACCCACAGTTGAACCTAAACAGATTTGGAAACAAAAGGTTGATTTTCAAAATAAAAAATAAAGTTGTGAACCAAAAACATTCAAGTTTGAACCAAAACAAATCTGAAAACCAAAAATTAGTCCAAGGTTTTATCAAACAAAAGGTTCAAAGGGTCAAATTTGGGTGGAAAAGAAACAGACTTCTGTGAGTGATAATAAAAATGAGAATGTTTTTGAAAAGAACGATAGAAACTATCCAGTTCTACCTGGAAAGATAAACATTCAGTTACCTGAGTCAAAACAGGCTTGGGTTGCTTTGTTCAAGTGATTGAATTAAGTGAATGTGCAGTGCTCTAGATAGAGGTTAATTGTCAAATCAAGGAGAGGAGCAACCTGGCACCGGAGGAGGATGGTGGTCCCTGCAACTGAAATCAGGGAGTTTATGTTTTCTATATATAAATAAATCAAATTCTTAAAACCTCTAAAAATTGAAAATCTTTAAAAATGTTGGATCTGAGTTTGATTTTGATTGTATTTTGTGTTTGGAAAATAAGATGAAGATGGATGAGTGTGCAGCGGAAATTATAATGAAAACAAACTTTGCATACAATCAAACGAGAGTAATACTTTTATCAAACATCTTTACACAGAGAACCGAAAGATTGAATTTATTTCAATTACGATTATTTTCCTCATCTTCAGCTCTCTCTTCTATCTCACCTGTCTTTTCTTCTTCGGACCATGGATCTGTCAGTGGTTCAATCAGGGTGTCTAAACTTTCTTCCAACAGTACTTCATTTGCCACAGCAGTGACCACTTCTTCAATCACCTCATCCACTGTTTCAGAGGCCAGCTGTTCCTCTTCAGATTCAACCCCCTCTTGTATTGACTCTAATGCCATTAAACAAAATTCATCATGAGAAGAAACATTGGAAGCATAGAGTGCAAAATTCTCATCACTAAGGTCTTCAGGCATACTGCTCCAGTTAACAAATTCTTGAGTAAAGAAACTTTGTTGATCTGGTTGTTTTGCTACTGGAGCAGTGGTTTGTGGTGCAGGTTGCACTTGTGCCTGGGGAGCAGGGGTTTGAACATATTGGATCTGTGGAGCAGCTGTTTGGACATAATGCACTGGCACAGGAGCAACAGCATAGTGAGCAGTGTTCACATGTGTTGCTGGGGCATATTGGGCATAGTGCACAGTGTTTTGACTTTGAGGTCTAGGATTTGAACTAGGGTGAGTGATTATGAGACCAGTTGTTTGACTCCTATACTCTCTAGCAAAATGTCCTAACCTGTTACACTTATAACACTTGATTTTCGATTTATCCAACCCAACCCTTAGATTCCCATGCAACCCTGGGAATTTTCGCCCTGCTCTTTTATAAAACTTGCTAGTTCTAACACTTAGCAAGGCCAGTTGGTGCAGGATGTCCATTTCCTCTAGATCAGTGGGGTCAAAATGCTGTAGATCATTGAGTTCAAAGCTTAAATTGTCTGACATCTAGTTTTCATTTGCAGTGAATGCATAACCTGTAGAGTGAGGATCAGGGTTGTTAAAATTTGCACCAGCAGTTATGTCAATGAAGTGATCATAACCCTGATCCTTACCACTACCACCAGATTCTTCTTGACCCAGAAGAGCAGTGTTACCGAATGAATAATCATCAACGGTTTTCCCTGACTCTTGTAACTTCCTTTTCTGGTTCAACTCCCTTTCGTAGGTCAGAAGTCGACCATGGAGTTGGGTCAAGGTCAGATCCTTGAACTCAGGTGAATTTCGGGTGACAAAAGCTATTATGTCCCATTTTTATGGCAGTGACCTGAGGAACCTGCTGTTTTGAGTTGAGTTTGTAAAAGTAGTTTTAACAAGCCTCAGTTCACTGATGAGACAACTGAAACGCTCAAATTGTTGCGTCAGTGATTCACCTTTAACATGACAAAATGTTTCATACTGTTGGTTCAGGATTTCCCTATTGTTTTCTATGACTTCTTCGGTACCTCCAAACTGTTCCTTAAGCGCGTCCCACAACTCTTTGGCATTGTCACAATGTAACAAACCAGCATATATTTCGTTGGGCAGCGCTGATGCTATGATACTAAACGCTTTAGCATCTAGTTCAAATTTTTGATAATCTGTTTCAGTATAATTTTCAACAGGTTTTGGAACTTGTTTTTTAGCATCTTCAACGCTTGGCACTGTAGGAACATGAGGACCAAAGATGACAGACTTCCAACAACCTGTGCTTTGTTGAGCGAGGATGTGACCCATCCTCCTCTGCCAGATGTTGTACTCATTTCTTTTTAGCATAGGTGGTTTAAAAAGAGAACCAATGTTGTTTTTATCGTCCTGAGATTGTGACATCATTCTTGTTGTTTTACAGGTACTGAGAAATCAACTTTAATGGTGATTAATCCTTACTCTGTTTTTCAACGACGAACAAACGATCAGTACCAACTGTTTTGAGCTGAACTATTTACGTCAAAATGATTGTTAAATCAAATTTGACTGTCCAAGCTCTGATACCAATTGTTGGATCTGAGTTTGATTTTGATTGTATTTTGTGTTTGAAAAATAAGATGAAGATGGATGAGTGTGCAGTGGAAATTATAATGAAAACAAACTTTGCATACAATCAAACGAGAGTAATACTTTTATCAAACATCTTTACACAGAGAACTGAAAGATTGAATTTATTTCAATTACGATTACAATGATTGATGTAAGAATGCAAACTGCCCCTCAGCTAGAGCTCAGTAGTTTGTTCGTGCAAAGAAGACGAATGATGCAAAGAGCTAATAGAACAGTACCAAGTACTGAACTATTTATAGGCACTAGCAAACTACTGAGCATCTTTGCCGACGTCACCATGAAAGTGACATCTAACCTCCTAACAAACTCTAACCTCTGATCTATACAGACACTGCTTGTGTTAACTACTGCTAATACATTCTATTACAAAACACACTTTAGAACAGCTGCTGCAACCTTCTACTGCTGTGAACCCAGCAGCACTTGTCCGGATCAGCAGTGCTTGACTCAAGGCAGTAGATTGAATCATCAGGACTTTAGTCTTCCATCAGATCTTTAGTCGAGCAGCAGTTATGGGTCAGCAGTTTAGCAAGATCAGCAGATAGGAGGTCATCAGTAGTTGTAATCACTTTCAAGGGGAGAGATTTGTATATCAGCATCTGCTTATTCAGAATCCACTGCTCTGATCCAGTTTTGGCTTTAATTATCTGTTCCTCTGATAGGGTTCAATCCCAACAATCTCCCCCTGGAACAGATAATGCCAAAACCCTTCATTATTTGTGGATATTTTATTGCCTCATTAACAGCTCCCTTATCTGACCTTTAAATTGTAATTCAAAGTCAAGGGCATCTGTATCTTCATCATCCCTACTAAGTGGAAGATCAAGGAGATCCTGCAAATCTTCAAGACTCAGGCCAAGAGCTTGTTCCCTTGATATTTTCTCCACTTCTCCACCAGACCTGAGCAAAGTCAATACGCAGGTCTGTTTGTCAGTTGCCCACTTTTGTATTTTTGAGCCTGGTGGGTTTCTTGGGAGATGCTTATTTGCAGAAGTATTTGGTGAGGCTGGCCTGTTCATCACTGGCTGAGCAGTGGTAGCAGAGTTTTCCTGTTCAAGTTCTTCTTTTAACGTTCTTATCAAACCTTCTTTTACAACAGCATTTCCAGTAAGAATTTCTTGAACAGTTTCAGCTCCTAACTGGCTTTGTTTCCTTCTTTTGTAGATGGCATTACCAGCTGGAGCAGTGGCTCTCCTGTTTTGCAGCTTTGATGGTCTTTTTGAAACCGCTGCTTCAGGATAGTCAGGTTTTTGAGGAATTTTTGGATCTTTCTTTCTTAATTCCTCCAACCTTTTGTAGGTTGACATGACCACATCTTCTTTCCATCTAGCAATTTGTCTTTTTGTACCAAAATCAGCAACAACCAGTTCTTCTTTCATTCTCTTTAGCTCCATTTGCTTATCAGGTACATTCTTTCTGAACTTTGCCCAAACAGGAGGAGTGTGAGTGACTTTCCTTTTTATCATGTCTTGAATTCTTGCAGCTTCAACTTCAAGTTCAGGAACAATCCACTCTTTGTACATGTGTCTCTCTCCTTTGTATCTTTTGTGAAACATAATGCTTTCAATGTAGTCTTTCTTCAAAGTTTCAGCTGCTCTTTCTGAAATTTGTTGACTGACATTCTTTGCAAAACGTTCTAGGGAACTGACTTGTGTGAGCAGATATTGGTAGTATCTTGATACTTCTTTGTCAAATTTCCCTTGTGAGTTTCTTTTCGAAATATCCTCTGCTTGCTTGGCCTTTATCTTCAAATATTCTTCAATATTTTTGGGCCAGGGATATCCTTTGATTGAAGGCAAACTCCTTTTGGCAGGGTCATCCTCAGTATAGAAAGATTTTATTTATTCTCTAACAGCTTCTAGTTCAAGAGGAAATTGAACACCTTCAGGAGGTAAGGACTTGTGCATTGGAACAGAAGAGAGTGGAACTGGTTTTGGTATTCTGACAAGAGCTAAAGGTTTTGAAGATGTTTGGGATGGTGCAGTGACATCATCTTTAGGAATTAGCCTTCTCCTCTTTATTTGAGGAGGGACTGTTGATGTTTTGGATGGAAAGGTGATTGTAGTGGCAGTGGTTTGTGATAGACTAACAGTTGTTGAAACAACTGGTGTTCCAACCACTGTTGTCTTTAGAGCAGAAGTTATAACAACTGCTGTCTTCTGCCTTTTGACAGGAGGTGATTTTGATTCTGGTGGTGATGGTGGTAAAGCAGTGGATGTAATGTGTGTTGAGGTGGTGTGTGTTGAAGTGGGAGCAGATGTTGAAACTACTGAAGTACCAGCAGCAGCTGATACAACATGAGTTACAACAGCTGTTGTAGGTGGTGGTTTTTTAGCAGACTTTGAACGTCTGACCGGAATGGATTTGGGTAGCCTTACTTTTCTAGTAGGCTTCTTCTTTTCATCAATAAGATTTTCATTATCTCTTGACCCTGAAGTACCCTGATCCGGATAATCCACCCTGGCTTTCTTTTTGGCCTCTCTATCTCTTTTCACACATGCAAGTGCTTCTGCAAATGCATTTGTGGTCACATCAATTTTCTTACTCCCATCTGGCAAAGGAATCTTTTTGGTCATATTTGAATTTTCTGGTGCAAGGTAGAGACCATCTGTTATTCCTTTCCTTTTCCACTCCTGAATTTTCTCCCCCTTTTTGGCATTATCTTCGGGGAGTTGATCAATGAAGAATACTGGTGGAGAAGCAGTGCCAGTGTTGTGCAGGATCTGAGTTTTGAGAGCCTTTAGATCAGCCTGAGTGTCTTTGAACCTAGACCCCATAGCATTTCTCAGCTCTTGAACATGTTTCTCATGTTGCTGATCTGCTATTTGTGCTTGATGATGGAGAAAAGGTTGAAATAGATTCCAGAGCTCATTTGTAGCAGGTGCCTGTTGTAGAGCATGTGCTTGAGATGGAACAGCAGTGGATTGTACCTTTTGTACCTGTAACAACTATTGGAGCATATCTTTGAGCTCAGCAACAGAGTTATCAAGTTTTTCAACACGAGCCGTCAATTTCTGGTACTTTAAATCATCACCCAATTTAATGGGATCATCTGATTTCCCACTAACAGTGGTTGTATCAGTGGTTGAAGTAGGGAGTTTACTCCAAACATTAACCACTGATGCCCCTTTTTCTTGGTACTGGGGTCTTCTTCCTTCAACACTTGACAACCTTTTGATGTTGCCAGTAGGATAAATAAATCCACTGGTGGTTGGCAGAGGTGCTATAAAAGGAATTGCCTCCAAGGAAGTCTTATTGATGTAACCACTGTCCAACTGTAAACCAGTGGGTTCAACAGTTGTAGTGGCTGCTTCACTTGGATTACCACAAAGAGTTACTTGTAATTCAATGGGTGTAACCTCCTCAGGTTGTGTTGGTGGGTTATCAAAGAATGATACAACAGGCTCAGTCATTTGTTGAAGTATATTCTCGTTGACAGGTGATTGAGAAGGACTGAGTAATGCCTGGTTCAAATCAATTGCATCCAACAGCAGTTGTGTTTTTGGTGGAATTGAGGATGTGATGGTGGGTGTAGAAAGTGGATTTGCTCCGGGCATTGAGCTGTGGATGATGGAAACGAGTGTATCCAGAGCATCATAATGTGATGGCCCTTTGTGTACAACCTGTTCTTTTTGTGAAGAAGCAGGAGGAGTTATGGTTATGGGTTGAGATATTTGTACCAACTGCTGTGAGGAAGAAGCAGCAGTGGTTTCTTGTGACATTTGTGTTGTCACAGGCATTAACTCTGGTATCTCATCCTCCAGAGTTGCCGTTTTGATTGGTTTGGGGGGTTTTTGATTTTTCTTTTTGTAAAGCTTTTTGGGTTTTGTAGGTGTGGGTTTCAAAACAGTTTGTCTGCTGCTTTGATCACCTAGAGCAGTAGGCTCAGCAGCAGATACCTGAGGAGCAGTGGTAGCTGCTAAATTATGCTCAGGTACCCCTGCTTGTGTTTTGCAAGGTGCTAACATCCGTGAAAAAGTTTCAGATGTTAAGCAGTTTATTACAGTTATTTCACCTTGGTTTATTAAAGCTAAATCATCCTTACTGAATTTCTTTTCAAAATAGTAACTTAAAAACCTTGGAAACAGTAAGAATGATTTGGTTTCAACATTATTAACCAAATCTTCAAAGATTTCCCGAGAATAATTGTAATTTTCTTCTTGAAGAATTGCATATCCCAGATTTTGAATCTTTATAGGGATCTCATTAAAAGAAGTGGTTTTGTTTGAAACACATAGTAGGAGGGTATGAAATAGGAATCTGGGTGCAGGAGGAAAATAACCTTTTTCTAAGGTCAGTTTCTTCATCCTGGTGGCTTCATACCCTCTTTCAATGAAGTCAATGTGTAACTCGTTTTTAGTGAAGGAAGTTTTACCTGCCTGGTCATCGAGTTGAAAGACTTCGGAGATGGATTTTGGCGTGATTTGGACAGTTTTACCCTTTATAGAAGAGTGAATGGTGGTTGCAGTGTCTCCTTGTTTTTCAAGGGTTGCATTTTTCCAAAACTCCCTTTGGGTCGCCAAATGAGATTGGTGCATCGGCGGTGAGCAAAGTTTTGTACTTTGACTTTGCCATGATGGTAATAATGGAATCGAAAACATCTGTGGTTCCTGGTTTTGTGAGAAGACCCAGGAGATTGTGAGATTTTTTGAATGGAATTTCAGTGGAGGTAGCCTTTTGAGAGGCTGTTTTCGATGATTTTGATGTGGGTTTTGCAGATGACTTCGATTTTGTCATTTTGAAACGAACGATCGAAGGAATTTTGTGAGAGATGAGAAGAAAAACTGCTTTGAGAAGAGAATTTTTAAGAATTCAATTCGACAGTAAAACCCTGTTTTGGTGGTGAGTGGGGAATTTATAGGAAAGAGAATGAATGCTGACGTGGCAGCCGTTACAAAAGGTCTGACTGCTATGTACTGCCCACGTGACAACCACTGGTGAAAATGGAGGACAGTACTTTTGGTGAAAGCAACTGATGAAAGCAGTGGAAAGGGGGCAGTGGATGATTTTCACTATCAGTGGATAGTATATCAGTGGATAAGACACTGCTTTTGAACAACAGAGGTTATCAAGAAACGAGAGAACAGAGGTTACCTTTCAGCAGTGGGCAGACTTTTGAAGTAGAGCAGACTTTTGAACAATCAGTGGTTATGGCAGACTTTTAAGGATTTCAATGAAATTTTCATTTTTCGCTATTTTTAAGGATGGATTTTTGATTTTCTGAAAACATTTTGTTGCTTTTATTCATAGAAAAACAAGATGTTGCTTGTTATTCCATGTTTAGCATCCCAATCCTAGAGACCAAGCTTTCAAAAGTGGCTGTATCAAGTGCTTTTGTGAGCACATCTGCCAGCTGGTCTTTAGTTGGGACATGATGCAGAGAAATCAAACCTTTTTCATAGCAATCCCTCACAAAGTGATGTCTGATGTCGATGTGCTTTGTGGTAGAGTGGGAAACTGGATTTTTTATGATATTTTCTGCTGCCTGGCTGTCCAACATGAGTGGTGTCTTTAAGGCAGTGATACCAAAATCCAGCAACTGATTTTGAGCCACAGGAGTTGGGCTGTACAGCTTGCAGCAGCAATGTATTCAGCCTCAGCAGTGGATGTTGAAACTGCTGCTTGCTTTTTGCTTTGCCAAGAGACTAAGCAATCACCTAGAAACTGGCACCCTCCTGAAGTGGACTTCCTTGTGGTGTGACATCCAGCAAAGTCACTGTCTGAAAAACCTGAAAGCTTGATATTCCCATTAGCTGGATACCAGATACCAAGTGTGAGAGCACCTTTTATGTATCTGAGAATCCTTCTTACAGCAATGAGATTTGATTTTCTGGGAGCTGATTGACTTCTTGCACAGACACATGTTGCAAACATGATGTCTGGTCTAGATGCAGTTAGGTACAATAAAGATCCAATCATGCTTCTATAAAGTGTTTGGTCAATCAGCTCATCCTTTTCATCAGACATGACCAGCTTATTTGTGGCCATGGGTGTGCTGCATGGTTTACAATCATTCATATCAAATTTGGTTAAAAGTTCTTTAGCATATTTGCTTTGATGAATGAAGGTTCCATTTTGCAATTGCTGTACTTGGAGACCAAGAAAGCATTGCAGCTCACCCATTGCACTCATTTCAAACTCAGCTGTCATGAGTTCTCTAAACTCTTCACACATTTTGGTACATGTGCTTCCAAAAATAATGTCATCCACATAAATTTGGACAATCATTAAATCTTTCCCTCTCCATTTAAGAAACAGTGTTTTATCAATGGTACCTCTTTTGAAACCATTTGAGAGTAGAAAGTTGGAAAGAGTTTCATACCAGGCTCTTGGTGCTTGTTTCAGGCCATACAAGGCTTTGTTTAGCCTGTAGACATGATCAAGATAAAATGGATCCTCAAAGCCTGGAGGTTGACATACATACACCTCTTCTTGCAATTGTCACACCCCGACTTCCACGTGTCTCACCGGTGGGCCCGGTGGGGAATTACCGTGACGATGTTGGCAACAATATAGTCAAACCACACAATTATATAATGCACAGCGGAAGCATAAGATAAATATATAAATTTCAACCTCTGATCATAATATCAAAATGTATTACAGGGGTTGAATATATCCACAGTGGATCGTAAATAAACATAAAGTGTTGTTCCATCAGATACTGCAATCAAGCTTGCGAGGCTTATCCCGACGCTAGGGAGCTAATACCAGCCAATTTACGTTTAGGTACCTGCACTTAATCTTTTTGGGGAAAATACGTCAGTTTACACTGGTAAATACATTCAACTGACACATTTGAAAATGTTTATTAAAATTGATTTGAATGCACAAGGCACAAACTCTTTTATAACTTGGGAAAATTCATAATGATCTTGTGAACGTTTTACATGTTCTTTTATGCGTTCAGTAGCCCGGGTCGTGCCGGGTTAAAGATTTATAGACACACCACGTTTGCGTAAAACCGTAGTACAAAAACCAACGGCTACGTCTTTTAATTTTAATGTCGACACTTTATACCGGGTGTACGCCTACACCGGGATGTCGATGGTCGTGGCCATTTCGTAAAATGATGCCAAGGATATCCGGGACAACGGTCATTAAACCCCCCAAAGGCTTATAAGCAACAAAACTGTTTAAATGAGCCGATCATATTAAATCAATTAACCACCTAAGCGATGGAATTATATAATGCTCAATCAAGCGGTATTAATATACCGTAACCCAAGCCCATATAGGGGAAATAAGTTAAAGTATTTACCTTTGCAAGTATAAATCCTTAATTTAGATCAAGTCACCGATAGCTTTTACTGGGGCTCCTAATCTGGAACGAAGGTTTTAATTAACCTCTTAGAATCCTAACGGTCCTTATATTAGCCGTAGCTTAAACCGGTTGATTCCGATACATAGATATGGTTAATTCGCACGAAAAGGCGAAAACCGTGAATGGAGTATGATTTGGACCCAACAAGTTCAGAGACTTGTTTTATATGGGTTAATAGTTCATACTCTGGATTTTGGGGTTCAAATAATATAATTTGACCCATATCGGCTATTGCACGAAAACTAGTTCCATGAGCCGTACCGTGTGCGCAAATAGGCGAAACGGTTAACCATAAGTGTCCTACGCTTATTTCCTAAGTCAATATGCCTTAAAAGTATTTTGGTATCAGTAGGATACCTTCCGTAATGCCCGTAACGAGTTTAAGTTAATATTATGCCCCGTAGGGGCTTTTCGGTCATTTTAAAGACTTTACAAGGGCTTTTCGAGTTCTACAGGAAATCTGAGTTTCCCGAACAGCTTATAAAGCTTAAAATACTTTATTTATTATTTAAAACCAGTGGCAATTGGAATCGGGTCAAAAGACCTTGTAGAACTCCCGTTTTGGCCAAAAAGGGCATATTCGGTATTTACCGAACCGTAGCCATAACCGCAGGTTATGAGCAAGGTAAAAATTATTAAAAATCTTTAAAATTCCCAAAATATTATTTTACCACAGTGGGTAAAAGTTTTGGTGACGAAACTTGGGTTAGATGGGCGTTATGCTAATTGCGCCGTTAATTACAAATTTTCTCAAAAGTGCGCCTTTTAGCATAACTCTCATTCTAGACCTCGGATTGACGTGAAACTTTAAGGACATGCTTATAATTTAATAAGCAAGGTTTTGGTCCGTTCACGTGTCCGAAATACTCGTTTTAATTTTAAAAGGCCGTTACGGTCAACTTTTAGGCGAATGACGGAAATACGTAAAAGACTCGGATAACTCATGAACCGACCACAGAGGCGTATACCAACATGTGACCTGGTCCTAAGAGAGTCCTAAGGTATATTTATACCTCACTAAAACGGGTCAGAACTGAAGTCAAAGCAAAAGTCAAACTTTTGCGACTTTTGGCTCCGAACCGGTTCAATATAGTAAATGATCGATTCAAACGAGCGCAAACAGGTTTATATACTTATTATCATGTTTTATGATTGTCAAAACAGGTTCCATGACATATACATTACAGATTATGCATAAATCGCTAAAATAGCTTTCTGTTGACTTTTTAACCGCACGTTTGACTCGACATTTGACATAGTTAGAGTGGTGATCAGGGGGAACCATTTTAGAGGTTTATTACCCACGTAAATACCAACTCATAACCACTTTTGATTCGTCATAAGACTGAACCATTACTGATTTATTGTAAAGTCAAACCGTAGTTACGACGGTTTGGTTCTTAGCCATTTACTAAGGAAATGTGACACCACAAAGGGTTAGATCACTTACAGAAGTTGTGTTCTTGCTTATGGAGCAGAGAAGAGGACTTGAGGGCTCTTGAAATGATCAGAGGTGTGTGTTTTGATGTTGTGAATGTTATGTTGCATACTAGTGCTATTTATAGCAAATGTCATGGCTCAAGATCATTACACACAACTCTACAAGTGCCCTTGGATGAATGGCAGGTGTATTAGAGGGTTATGGGTCGAGTAGGGGGCACCCATGCCTCATTGATTGAGGTTTGGTCGTTCATAAGCTCCAAAAGCCATGTAGTTACAACAATTCTGCATCTGGGCACTTTACGCGACCCGCATGGGAGTTCCCATGCACTTTAACGCGGGTCGCCTAAAGTTCAAATTTCAGGCGTGTTATTTAGGAGGCTCGCGGCCCGTTTACACTTAAGCCTAACCTTCACGCGGGTCGCGAGAAGTCTGTTTTTCAGATTTTTAAAATCATTTGTCATGATTATCAGAATCCGGTAATTAATAACGAAATCTTTCGTAATGATTTACCTGACCTTTCGGTTTTGAAGGGGTAACTTTGCGGTTTGGCCCTCGGTTATTTACCGATAGGGGCCTCGTGTTATTTACCCACATTATTAAGTCCCCCGTTTATTTATTAATTATATTGGAAAGCCTTAACTTTCACTGTTGACGCTTTTAACCCTTCTTCTACGAATTCGAACGTAACTTTCTCGTTTCATATCGAAATTTCGCGAAATTCATATATATTATTTTAGTGAGGGTATAATACCGTTACAAAGTCCTTGGAACGTTAAAGGGTCACTCAGAGGTATTATTAAACATGTTGACACAGTTAACCCCTGTAGTTTGTAATCTCTCACTTTCTTCCGCGTTTTGTTTTTGTACGATCTATAATTTATTCGTTTGAAGGTTTAAGCATTATTTAGGGATACTATACAGTATATTTACCCTTGTTGACATTTATAACCCTCGAATTTATATACTTTCAAGGTTTGTCAAAATTAGTCCTTTATTTATTATAGATGCCACGTGTAAACAAATGACACGTGTTAACACATCATTGGACACAAAAATTCGAGGTGTTACATCCTCACCCCCTTAAAATAAATCTCGACCCGAGATTTACTCAAATAAATAGGGGTATTTTTCTTTCATTGTAGCTTCGACTTCCCACGTATATTCAGGACCTCTACGAGCATCCCATTTGACTTTTACAATCGGTATGTGCTTTCTGCGAAGCTTCTTCACCTGTCGATCTTCAATCGACAAAGGTTTTTCTATGAACTTTAAGCTCTCATCTATATGCACATCTGTGTGTGGAATCACCAACGACTCGTCGGCGAAGCACTTTTTGAGATTGCAGATGTGGAACACATTGTGAATTCCATTGAGCTCTTCAGGCAAGTTTAGTTTATAGGCAACTGATCCGACTCGTTCAATGACCTCAAAAGGCCCTATGTATCTCGGACTCAGCTTGCCCTTCTTGCCGAAACGCATCACCCCCTTCCAGGGTGACACCTTAAGTAATACCTTTTCACCCACTTCGAAGTGAAAATCCTTACGCTTTGGATCAGCGTAGCTCTTCTGCCTATCGCGGGCAGCCTTGAGACGTTCCCGGATCTGGACAATCTTGTCCGTTGTCTGGAAAACAATCTCTGGTCCCGATAATTGGACCTCTCCTACTTCCGCCCAACAAACAGGCGATCTGCATTTCCTACCATATAATACCTCAAAAGGCGCAACCTTTATGCTGGTGTGGTAGCTATTATTGTAGGAGAATTCGATCAGGGGTAGGTTTTTATCCCAGTTACCACCTAAATCGATCGCACATGCACGAAGCATGTCTTCTAGCGTTTGGATAGTACGCTCACTTTGACCGTCCGTCTGTGGATGGTAAGCCGTACTAAAGTTTAAACGCGTGCCCAAAGATTGCTGGAAACTTTTCCAGAAATGAGATGTGTATCTAGTATCCCTGTCGGAGATAATAGACACAGGTATGCCGTGTAAGGCTACAATCTTATCAACATAAAGTTGGGCTAACATATCGGAGCTATATGTCTCCTTGATGGGTAGAAAATGAGCTGATTTAGTCAGCCTATCGACTATGACCCATATTGTATCGTTTCCTTTCCTGGTCTTGGGTAACTTGGTTATGAAGTCCATAGTTACGCATTCCCACTTCCACTCGGGAAGTTCAGGCTGTTGTAGCAAGCCAGACGGCTTTTGGTGCTCGGCCTTGACTTGAGCACAAGTCAAGCACTTTGCTACGTGGGCGGCTACAGACTTTTTCAAGCCTATCCACCAATAATTTGCCTTTAAGTCTTGGTACATTTTGTCTGCACCCGGATGGACTGAGTATTTGGAACTATGGGCTTCCTGGAGAACAACATCTCGTAGTCCTCCATAAATCGGAACCCATATACGTCCGTTCAGCCTAAGAATTCCATCCTTGCTAAGAGTCAACTGCTCCTCAGTTACTCCCAGCTTTTCATTAGGATAATTAGCTTCCAACACAGCCTCTCGCTGTGCAGCTAAAATCCTTTCAATTAAATTATTCTTAACCTCAATGCTCTTGGCATTGATTCGAATGGGTTTTACCCTTTCCTTCCTGCTCAAGGCATCGGCGACTACATTCGCCTTGCCGGGATGGTACCTGATTTCACAGTCATAATCATTCAGGGTTTCCATCCAACGGCGTTGCCTCATGTTCAACTCTTTCTGGTTGAACAGGTGTTGGAGGCTTTTGTGATCAGAATAAATCACAAATTTAATACCATAAAGGTAATGTCTCCACAACTTTAGTGCAAATACAACGGCACCCAACTCCAAGTCGTGGGTGGTGTAATTCTTTTCATGCACCTTTAATTGCCTTGAAGCATAGGCAATCACCTTGCCCTTTTGCATAAGCACACACCCCATGCCCGTGTGTGATGCATCGCAGTAAACTACGAATTCATCTGTACCCTCAGGTAAGGTTAACACAGGTGCGTTGCTCAGCTTCTGCTTCAGTATTTCAAAGGACTCTTGCTGCTTTGGGCCCCAAATGTACTTTTCTTTCTTCTTGGTCAAAGAAGTCAAGGGCGCAGCAATCCTCGAAAAATTTTCAATAAATCTCCGGTAGTATCCTGCTAACCCCAGGAAGCTACGGATTTCGGTAGGCGTCTTTGGCTCTTGCCAGTTCATGACTGCCTCTACCTTAGCGGGATCCACTTGGATACCACGCTCACTCACAACGTGCCCTAAAAATTGAACCTCTCTTAGCCAGAATTCACATTTCGAGAGTTTGGCGTAGAGTTTCTCACGCTGTAGTAATTCGAGAATGCAACGAAGGTGCTTCTCGTGGTCATCTTGGCTTTTAGAATAGATCAGGATATCGTCTATGAAGACTATGACGAATTTATCTAAATACGGCTTGCACACGCGATTCATGAGATCCATGAACGCAGCCGGTGCATTTGTGAGCCCAAAAGGCATCACTAGGAACTCGTAATGACCATAGCGAGTCCTAAATGCAGTCTTGTGTACATCTTCATCTCTGACCCTTAGTTGATGATAACCCGACCTTAAGTCGATCTTGGAGAAGTAGCTTGCTCCTTGCAGCTGATCGAATAGATCATCGATCCTTGGTAAAGGATATCTATTCTTTATGGTAACTTTATTCAGTTCTCTATAGTCGATGCACAATCGCATCGATCCGTCCTTCTTCTTTACAAATAGGACAGGAGCTCCCCAGGGAGATGAACTAGGTCTGATAAAACCCTTCGCCAGCAGTTCATCCAACTGGGTTCTCAGTTCTTTCATTTCCGTTGGCGCTAGTCTGTAAGGTGCTCTTGCTATCGGAGCTGCTCCAGGAATGATGTCAATTCTGAACTCCACTTGTCTATCTGGTGGCAAACCAGGTAGTTCTTCAGGAAAAACCTCGGGGTATTCAGAAATGACAGGAAGATCCTCGATCTTCGGCTTTGGTTCTTCAATTATCACCTGAGCCATGTAAATTACACAGCCTCTGTTCAAACACCTTGAAGCTTTCAGCATAGATACGTCTTCGGGCAATCCGTAATGCGTATCCCCTCGAATGGTAAGAAATTCACCACTCGGAGTCTTTAAAACTATCTGTCTTTTGCCGCAAATGATTTGGGCCTGATTATGGGATAACCAGTCCATGCCTAGCACAATGTCAAAACCCGCCAGTTTGAAAGGAAGTAGAGATAAAGGAAAAGAATGGTTCCTAATGGACATTTCACATCCTTCTAGAACAGTTGAGACGGTTTCTATCGTGCCGTCTGCTAACTCTACTTCGTATTTCACGTCAAGGGTTTTGATAGGCATATTTAGTAGTTGGCAAAATTTCTGGTCTACAAAGGACTTATCAGCGCCAGAATCGAATAGTACTCTTGCAAATATATTATTTACGAGAAAAGTACCTGTAAGCACATTGTCGTCCTTAACCGCTTCCTTTGCATCCATGCGAAAAACTCTCGCATTCGACTTCTTCGTCTCTTCCGCCTTCTTGGCATACTTCGGGCAATTACTCTTTATATGCCCCTTCTCATTACAATTATAGCAGGTGGCATCCTTAATCTTTTTGCACTCCACTGTCTTATGATCCTTGGACTTGCATAGCCCACAGGGTGGAGTCTTTTGTTGCGACTGTGAACCAGACGCAAACCTACACTTCCCGGAGTGAGGTTTCTTGCAGACCTTGCAGTGAGGTCTTCCATCAGCTTGCCCCTCTTTCTTTGCCTCCGACCCTCTCTTGCCCTCACCGTTTCCGCGGTGCTTTTTCCCAGACTTTCGTGAGGTATCATCCTCACGTTTTCGCTTTTCAGCCTCCTTGCTCCTTTGTGCCCTCAGACGGACAGCATCAAGTGTAAGAGACAAGGAGAGGTCAGTAACTGACCTGAAGGTCGTCGGCCTAGAGGCCTTTACGCTAGCCTTGATTGCCGGCTCTAAGCCCCCAATGAAACGGGCAATCCTTCGAGGTTCTGGTGTTACAAGATATGGCACCAGGCGTGACATAGTGTTAAAACTTGTCAGATATGCTTGACAATCCAGGTTTGTCATCACCAGTGAGACAAAATCAGCCTCTATCTTCTCAACTTCGTGCTGAGGGCAGTAGTTTTCTTTTATGAGGGCAATAAACTCCCCCCATGACATTTTGTATAAGGCAGACTTACCTGAAGCCTGCACCAGAGCTCTCCACCACGCCAGGGCCTCGCCCTTGAATGACTGGGACACAAACTTAACCACGTCCCTCTCAGCGCACCCGCTGATGTCCACAATTGTGTCTATCTCGTCTAGCCAGGTGATACAGTCAACCGCACCTTTCTCCCCTGTAAATTCACGGGGCTTACATGATATAAAGTATTTGTAGGTGCAACCCTTAGCACTGGACGCATCAGTATATTCTCTATCGCGATGAACGCTGTGCTCAGTAGACGAATGTTTGTCGTCATCTTTCTTGGGTTCAGAGGGTGGTTTGGAGTGTGTCTTTGGTTTAGAGGGTGGTTTTGACACAGTTCTGCCTTGAGACTCAGTATGTTGACGATCAATAGCTGCCTGAACAGCATTGTCAATCAGAGCCTTCAGTTGTGCGCCTGTCAAATGCACTGACGCATTGTCATAGTCATCTTCATTTGTGTGGCTGTTCTCTCCATTGGGATCCGCCATTGTAACTTGATTCTGTTACAGAAGATAACAAAATTTTATTTAGAAGATTATTATATAATTGTCTTTTATGACAATTCGTCAACCATGGTACAGAGACCATATTTGGTTAACTTTTTATTTCATTAAATATTAGGATTTGAATATATCCTATTTTAACTATATAAATAGTATTGGCGGCATAAAGCCTAATCATGATGATGTTTTATAATGTTAGCCGAGATTTCAGAGAATCAAAGGCATAGGGATTTGAACCGTAGTTCTTTCATCTCCTTCTGACAGAGAATCATAGACTACCACTGCCTTTTGTCTTTATAAGACAATTATTATGGCCCATAGGCACTACACCTCTAATGGATGTTTTAAATATAGTTGGCCCGTAGGCGCTACATCTCTAATGGATGTTTTAAATATAGTTGGCCCGTAGGCACTACATCACTAATGGATGTTTTCATAATATTGGCCCGTAGGCACTACATCACTAATGGATGTTTTAATAACATTGGCCCGTAGGCAATGCATCACTAATGGATGTCTTTAATAATATTGGCCCGTAGGCACTACATCACTAATGGATGTTTTAATATGTTGGCCCGTAGGCAGTGCATCACTAATGGATGTCTTTAATAATATTGGCCCGTAGGCACTACATCACTAATGGATGTTTTAATATGTTGGCCCGTAGGCAGTGCATCACTAATGGATGTCTTTAATAATATTGATCACCTTCATTGGTGATTTAACCCACGACTTATAAATCATTTAGTGGGGTTTGAAATCCTTAAAGGATTATTGTATAGGAATGACGTGCGTGATTTTAACGAATCACATCTGCCATGAATGTTAACATGCGCACAGAGGTTAACAGGGAATCAGAATCTTTTCAATTAGGTCGTACCATCTTGGCTGGATCTTAACAGACACCAAGCTAGGTTTCACCTTTTAAGATTCTTTATTTAGGCAGATCAATATAAAAGGAATGGTTTTGATTTATCTTTATATATATTAAAACAAAACTCACAACATACATTCCAAAAATCACAAATACAGTTACATATTGCCCTAAACGGGTCTTTCAAATAGTACATACCTCCATAGAGGTTTTAAAATAAGTGACAAGTCCACGCAGGGACTAATACAAGATAGATGTCCATGCAAGGACTAAAGATAAGTCCACGTAGGGACTGAAATATGATAAGTTGTCCACATAGGGACTTATTTTAAATTAGCAATTACTTTCGTACAACTATTAAGGGCTAATGGTCACGTTTCTTCTTTTTGCCCTTTAGTAGATTCGCCAAGCCTTTGAGAAATCCTCGGTGGCTTTTCTTCTCTTCCTCGAACTCTCTCTCCACACGATCTAGTCGATGGAGTATTTCTTCCTGTTTAGGAGGAGAGAATCGTGGTTGTGGCGCTTGATGCGGAACTGGAGGTCTGGGAGGTATTGGATACCCATGAGCTGAGTAGTCCGGTGGTCCCATGTTTCCATGTGCTCCGTCAGGGTAGCGCGCATTATATCTTGCCGACACCACATATGGGTCGTGCTCATAGCCGTAGTTGTATTGTGCTTGTGGCGGTTCGAATGGGTTGTAAGCCGTTGGACCCGTGTAAGCAGGTATGGGTTGGTCATACCCAAATGGTGGCGAATTTCGTGCAGCTGGTGCGGAGTTCGCCTCCTGTATAGGACTGAAAGGTCCTTCTTCTTGTAGTGGCGGATAGTGGCTACTACTAGAATGTCGAGGAGTGCTGAAGTGGATACCCCCTCCTCCTCGTGTAGACATACGAGCATTTGTCCTCCTACGCCTCGGCGGATCAGGTATTACTGGTTGTGCCGGTGGCGGAGGTGGTGGCGTAACTGCCTCAAAGCGTGAATCCTTATAGGGATCCTGTGGATGTCTTGGTTGTTGAGATGTCTGTTGAGATGGCGTGTAGTACCATTCATGTCGGTCAAACATCGCTTGGAAACTGTCAGGTCCTTGATAGGGCGTTCCATGGAAGGATGACCCATCAGAAACTTCTATCGGATGCGTGGGCGTACCACGAGCTGGTTCAGTAGGATCCTCATCTTCCTCCATGGGATCTTCAGAAAAGTGGTCTTGTGGACCTAGCGGAACAAATCCTGAAGGTTCCTGTATGTAGTCGGCCGGATTAAACTGACCTATGTAGTATGGAGTAGGGTCGTCGTAATTTCGGTGCGATACCGAACGTTGTAGAGGTATGAAGGAAGGTTGTGGGTTGTTGGGATCATTTTCTGAGTCTGGCCCAAAGGAGTGCCGGTAGGATGGCGTCGAGCTGTGCGAAGTGGAATGCCTCGCGGGTTCGTAAAGATCTCTTCGTCGTTGTGGCTCTTCGCTCCGTGTCATCGAAGGATGTCTTGTACCAGATGGTCCAGCTTCGTTATCGTGATGTGTCACGATTTCTCCTCGGCCTCTTCTTCCCCTTCCTCTTCCTCGGAATATAACAGGTGGCATTTTCCTGCTCCAAAACTTATTAAAAATTAAATCGAAAATAAAGACAAAAAGGAGTAATAATCCGAATTTGTCCTAAGTTCTTGTCTAGACTCAAGTATGTGCAATTGTGTCATTGAGATTAAACACAATGCCTATTGTGTTTAATTCACTCAACGTTGGCTCTGATACCAACCTGTCACACCCCGACTTCCACGTGTCTCACCGGTGGGCCCGGTGGGGAATTACCGTGACGATGTTGGCAACAATATAGTCAAACCACACAATTATATAATGCACAGCGGAAGCATAAGATAAATATATAAATTTCAACCTCTGATCGTAATATCAAAATGTATTACAGGGGTTGAATATATCCACAGTGGATCGTAAATAAACATAAAGTGTTGTTCCATCAGATACTGCAATCAAGCTTGCGAGGCTTATCCCGACGCTAGGGAGCTAATACCAGCCAATTTACGTTTAGGTACCTGCACTTAATCTTTTTGGGGAAAATACGTCAGTTTACACTGGTAAATACATTCAACTGACACATTTGAAAATGTTTATTAAAATTGATTTGAATGCACAAGGCACAAACTCTTTTATAACTTGGGAAAATTCATAATGATCTTGTGAACGTTTTACATGTTCTTTTATGCGTTCAGTAGCCCGGGTCGTGCCGGGTTAAAGATTTATAGACACACCACGTTTGCGTAAAACCGTAGTACAAAAACCAACGGCTACGTCTTTTAATTTTAATGTCGACACTTTATACCGGGTGTACGCCTACACCGGGATGTCGATGGTCGTGGCCATTTCGTAAAATGATGCCAAGGATATCCGGGACAACGGTCATTAAACCCCCCAAAGGCTTATAAGCAACAAAACTGTTTAAATGAGCCGATCATATTAAATCAATTAACCACCTAAGCGATGGAATTATATAATGCTCAATCAAGCGGTATTAATATACCGTAACCCAAGCCCATATAGGGGAAATAAGTTAAAGTATTTACCTTTGCAAGTATAAATCCTTAATTTAGATCAAGTCACCGATAGCTTTTACTGGGGCTCCTAATCTGGAACGAAGGTTTTAATTAACCTCTTAGAATCCTAACGGTCCTTATATTAGCCGTAGCTTAAACCGGTTGATTCCGATACATAGATATGGTTAATTCGCACGAAAAGGCGAAAACCGTGAATGGAGTATGATTTGGACCCAACAAGTTCAGAGACTTGTTTTATATGGGTTAATAGTTCATACTCTGGATTTTGGGGTTCAAATAATATAATTTGACCCATATCGGCTATTGCACGAAAACTAGTTCCATGAGCCGTACCGTGTGCGCAAATAGGCGAAACGGTTAACCATAAGTGTCTTACGCTTATTTCCTAAGTCAATATGCCTTAAAAGTATTTTGGTATCAGTAGGATACCTTCCGTAATGCCCGTAACGAGTTTAAGTTAATATTATGCCCCGTAGGGGCTTTTCGGTCATTTTAAAGACTTTACAAGGGCTTTTCGAGTTCTACAGGAAATCTGAGTTTCCCGAACAGCTTATAAAGCTTAAAATACTTTATTTATTATTTAAAACCAGTGGCAATTGGAATCGGGTCAAAAGACCTTGTAGAACTCCCGTTTTGGCCAAAAAGGGCATATTCGGTATTTACCGAACCGTAGCCATAACCGCAGGTTATGAGCAAGGTAAAAATTATTAAAAATCTTTAAAATTCCCAAAATATTATTTTACCACAGTGGGTAAAAGTTTTGGTGACGAAACTTGGGTTAGATGGGCGTTATGCTAATTGCGCCGTTAATTACAAAACTTTCTCAAAAGTGCGCCTTTTAGCATAACTCTCATTCTAGACCTCGGATTGACGTGAAACTTTAAGGACATGCTTATAATTTAATAAGCAAGGTTTTGGTCCGTTCACGTGTCCGAAATACTCGTTTTAATTTTAAAAGGCCGTTACGGTCAACTTTTAGGCGAATGACGGAAATACGTAAAAGACTCGGATAACTCATGAACCGACCACAGAGGCGTATACCAACATGTGACCTGGTCCTAAGAGAGTCCTAAGGTATATTTATACCTCACTAAAACGGGTCAGAACTGAAGTCAAAGCAAAAGTCAAACTTTTGCGACTTTTGGCTCCGAACCGGTTCAATATAGTAAATGATCGATTCAAACGAGCGCAAACAGGTTTATATACTTATTATCATGTTTTATGATTGTCAAAACAGGTTCCATGACATATACATTACAGATTATGCATAAATCGCTAAAATAGCTTTCTGTTGACTTTTTAACCGCACGTTTGACTCGACATTTGACATAGTTAGAGTGGTGATCAGGGGGAACCATTTTAGAGGTTTATTACCCACGTAAATACCAACTCATAACCACTTTTGATTCGTCATAAGACTGAACCATTACTGATTTATTGTAAAGTCAAACCGTAGTTACGACGGTTTGGTTCTTAGCCATTTACTAAGGAAATGTGACACCACAAAGGGTTAGATCACTTACAGAAGTTGTGTTCTTGCTTATGGAGCAGAGAAGAGGACTTGAGGGCTCTTGAAATGATCAGAGGTGTGTGTTTTGATGTTGTGAATGTTATGTTGCATACTAGTGCTATTTATAGCAAATGTCATGGCTCAAGATCATTACACACAACTCTACAAGTGCCCTTGGATGAATGGCAGGTGTATTAGAGGGTTATGGGTCGAGTAGGGGGCACCCATGCCTCATTGATTGAGGTTTGGTCGTTCATAAGCTCCAAAAGCCATGTAGTTACAACAATTCTGCATCTGGGCACTTTACGCGACCCGCATGGGAGTTCCCATGCACTTTAACGCAGGTCGCCTAAAGTTCAAATTTCAGGCGTGTTATTTAGGAGGCTCGCGGCCCGTTTACACTTAAGCCTAACCTTCACGCGGGTCGCGAGAAGTCTGTTTTTCAGATTTTTAAAATCTTTTGTCATGATTATCAGAATCCGGTAATTAATAACGAAATCTTTCGTAATGATTTACCTGACCTTTCGGTTTTGAAGGGGTAACTTTGCGGTTTGGCCCTCGGTTATTTACCGATAGGGGCCTCGTGTTATTTACCCGCATTATTAAGTCCCCGGTTTATTTATTAATTATATTGGAAAGCCTTAACTTTCACTGTTGACGCTTTTAACCCTTCTTCTACGAATTCGAACGTAACTTTCTCGTTTCATATCGAAACTTCGCGAAATTCATATATATTATTTTAGTGAGGGTATAATACCGTTACAAAGTCCTTGGAACGTTAAAGGGTCACTCAGAGGTATTATTAAACATGTTGACACAGTTAACCCCTGTAGTTTGTAATCTCTCACTTTCTTCCGCGTTTTGTTTTTGTACGATCTATAATTTATTCATTTGAAGGTTTAAGCATTATTTAGGGATACTATACAGTATATTTACCCTTGTTGACATTTATAACCCTCGAATTTATATACTTTCAAGGTTTGTCAAAATTAGTCCTTTATTTATTATAGATGCCACGTGTAAACAAATGACACGTGTTAACACATCATTGGACACAAAAATTCGAGGTGTTACAGCAATGTACCATAGAGGAAAGCACTTTTGATATCCATCTGAGACACCTACATGTTGTGGTTGACAGCAAAGGCCAGGAACAGTCTGATAGCTTCCAATCTTGCAACAGGGGCGAATGTTTCATCATAATCAATCCCCTCTTCCTGTCTGTAACCTTGAACCACAAGCCTGGCTTTGTTCTTGACAACAATGCCCCTTTCATCTGTTTTGTTCTTGAAGACCCACTTTGTGCCAATGGGACTAACCTCTTTTGGCAGTGGTACAAGCTCCCATACTTGTTGTTTTTTAAACTGTTGGAGCTCCTCTTGCATGGCTTCTACCCAGCTGTTGTCTTTTAGTGCCTCTTGGTACTTGACTGGCTGATGGAGTGATAGAAAATCAGCAAAAAGACAAATGTTTTGGGTTTGGCTTCTTGTGAGCACCCCTTCATTGATGTTGCCAATGATTTGATCAGGTGGATGAGATCTCAAGAAGATTAAATCTCCTTGGTATGGTATGATGGCATTTGTTGGTGAAGGCTGCAAATGTGTATCATCTGAGCTAACCACTGCTGGTGACTTTGATGACCCAGCAGTGGCTTCAAAAGGCGGTGGAATGGGTGGTAATGGAGTGGACCACTGCTGACTTTTATCCACTGTTTGAGGACTTTTTCAGCAGTGTTTGAGGATGTGGAAGCAGTGGTAGATGGGCTACTTTGGTCAACAACTGTTGAGGTAGCAGTGGTTGAGCTTTGGCAACTGTTTTGAACAACTGGGGCTTTTCCCTTTGTGGCAGACCTTTGAGGGATGATGATTTCATACCCATAGTCTAGTGATGTATCCTCTGATGGACCTACACTGTTAGTCTTGATAGCAGTACTTTCAAAGGTGAATTTTTCAAGATCAAACAGATCAGCAGGATTTGCCGGGATTTTCATTGATGAAAGTTCATTGAACTTTACATCTAAAGTCTCCTCCACTACCTTGGTCCGTGCATTAAACACTTTGTAGGCCTTGGCAGTGGTTGAGTATCCCAGAAAATAACCACAATAAATATTTGCAACAAATTTTGAAATGAAATCTTTTAAATTCAAAATAAAGCATGGGCAGCCAAACACTTTGAAGTATGAGATCAGTGGTTTGATTTTATACAAAATTTCATAGGCAGTCTTTTTGTGCCTGGGGTTTATTAAAACTCTGTTCTAGACATAGCAAGCAGTGTGTACTGCCTCTGCCCAGAAAGTTAATGGCAAACCTGAATCTGCAAGCATAGTTCTGGCAGCCTCAATCAAGGTTCTGTTCTTTCTTTCAACTACCCCATTTTGCTCTGGTGTTCTTGGGATGCTGTACTGCCTTACAATCCATTTCTTCACACAGAAGGCATCCAACTCCTTATTTTTTGAATTCTGTGCCATTGTCACTCCTAAAGCTTTTCACTGGAAGGTCAAATTGCTTTTCAACCTGTGTCACAAAGTCTTGCAAAATGCCTGCAGTTTCATCTTTAGAGTGCAAAAAGAAAGTCCATGTAAACCTAGAAAAGTCATCAACTATAACCAAACAGTATCTTTTCTTTTTGAGGCTCATGACTTGAACTGGGCCAAACAAATCCATGTGCAGCATTTGCAAACACTGGGTTGTTTTGGACACTTCGATGGACTTGTAAGAACTTTTGTGTTGTTTTCCTTTTAAACAGGAAATGCAATGTTCAGAACATGAAAACAATTTTTGTGGTAGGCCTCTCACCAACCCATTTTTTGAAATTTCTGTTATTGTCTTAAGATTTGTGTGCCCCAGTCTTCTGTGCCAAAGTTCTGTCTCTTTGTTAGAGGCAGCTGAGAACAGACATGCATCAGCTCTGGGACACTCTTTAGACATGTCAACAACATAAACATTGCCACTTCTTTGAGCAACAAGTTTAGTTTGACCATTTTTGATTATCGCTTCAATCTTTTTGACCATTTCTGGTCCAACAATCCTACAACAATCTTTTGTGAAGAATGACCCAAACCCTTTGTCACTCATTTGAGATACACTCAGAAGGTTGAATTTCAGATGGTCTATTAGATTGACATTTTCAAATTTTACATTTCCAGATTGCACTGTTCCAGACCCCAGAACTTTCCCTTTACTATTATTTCCAAAGGATATATCACCCCCTCCATGGATTTTAAAGTCTTTGAGGAGGGCTTTACATCCTGTCATGTGCCTGGAGCCTCCACTATCTACATACCACAGACTATCAAAGCATGCAGAAGCTCCCTGCACATGAAGTAAAAGGATTAGTTCATTAAGGACTCCAAAGCCAACAGGGCTTTGGATAGGGATTCAGCAGTGTCTGGTATGGATGCAGTGATGAGCAGTGGTTAAGTCAGGGGTTTGGACAGTTTTAGTACTGTTTCTTGCTAACCACTGTTGAGGGTCTTGCCCAATCACCTGCTGATACCCAAAAGGATGCCTATTCACTCTGGGTTTAGAGGGCTTTTTGTAGACCTCATAAACGTGTGGAATCCTTTGGTAAGACTGTTTTTTCCTTGCCTTTTCTAAACTGATTGGCAGGAGGTGCATCAGTAACCTGAACATCTCTTTTGACAGATGTTTGGTTCAGCTGTTTTGTGACAGCTGCTTGAACTGGCACAAACAATGGTTGTTTCTTTGTGAATTTGACCGATGGTGATGCTGATGGACTCAAGGATGTTTTAGCAAGGTACTCATTCTTTTTGATATCAAAGTTTTTGAGATACACACATGCTTGAGTTTTGTGGTTTGTTTTACCACAAACAATGCAGCTTTCAGCTGAAACTATGACACTTGTTTTGTTTATATCATAAGCTTTTAAGTGGAAACAATCTTTTGTTAGATGGTTCCTTTTCTCACAGAATTCACATAACAAGTTATCAATTTTTTCTTTCTTCTTCCTCTTTTCAGACTCCTTTGCAGCAGAGGTTTTAACCACTGCTGGGATGTCCTTAAGAGGAATGACTTTAGCTTTTGGAGCTTTAACACCATCAGTTGATGTAAAGTCCATTGGCTTGTAATTTTCAAGAATATCACACTCATCAGACCATTTTGGTTTAAACTGATGATTTTCAATCTCCTCAAAAGCGGAGGGACCCATTGGTCTGTCAAGTGTGATTTTGTTACCAAGTTTGTCAGTGATTTTCACTTCTTGGCCATTCTTGTTTGTGGGGATGAACTCAGTAGTTACATCAGTGGTTGAAACAAATTTTTCAAAAGCAGTGTTTTCATCATCATGTTTTCTATAACCAACCCCAAATTTCACATTGCTTTTTATCTGTTTCTCAAGCATAACCTCATACCCTTTGCATGATTCCACCCATCTCTCACATGTGATCTGGGTGGACTCTAACTCCTTTTTGCAACCTTGGTATTTTTCTATCAAGGTTTTGAGTTGGGTTTTGGTTATGCTTTGCTCTTCTTTCATGCTGCAAATCTCTTTCTCTTTTTCAGCCAATTTGTTTTTAAGTTCTTTTAGAGACCTTTCAAATATGACTTCATCAGATAAGATTTTATCACGAAGGTTTTCATTCACCTCTTTGATGTTAGCAAAAGCAATAATGCAATTGTCAGAACACAGTTTTTCAAGAACTTGAGGTGATACCTTTGCAGCAGCCATCATTGCACAATCATATTTAGGATTTTCCTCATCTTCAGCTCTCTCTTCTATCTCACCTGTCTTTTCTTCTTCGGACCATGGATCTGTCAGTGGTTCAATCAGGGTGTCTAAACTTTCTTCCAACAGTACTTCATTTGCCACAGTAGTGACCACTTCTTCAATCACCTCATCCACTGTTTCAGAGGCCAGCTGTTCCTCTTCAGATTCAACCCCCTCCTGTATTGACTCTAATGCCATTAAACAAAATTCATCATGAGAAGAAACATTGGAAGCATAGAGTGCAAAATTCTCATCACTAAGGTCTTCAGGCATACTGCTCCAGTTAACAAATTCTTGAGTAAAGAAACTTTGTTGATCTGGTTGTTTTGCTACTGGAGCAGTGGTTTGTGGTGCAGGTTGCACTTGTGCCTGGGGAGCAGGGGTTTGAACATATTGGATCTGTGGAGCAGCTGTTTGGACATAATGCACTGGCACAGGAGCAACAGCATAGTGAGCAGTGTTCACATGTGTTGCTGGGGCATATTGGGCATAGTGCACAGTGTTTTGACTTTGAGGTCTAGGATTTGAACTAGGGTGAGTGATTATGAGACCAGTTGTTTGACTCCTATACTCTCTAGCAAAATGTCCTAACCTGTTACACTTATAACACTTGATTTTCGATTTATCCAACCCAACCCTTAGATTCCCATGCAACCCTGGGAATTTTCGCCCTGCTCTTTTATAAAACTTGCTAGTTCTAACACTTAGCAAGGCCAGTTGGTGCAGGATGTCCATTTCCTCTAGATCAGTGGGGTCAAAATGCTGTAGATCATTGAGTTCAAAGCTTAAATTGTCTGACATCTAGTTTTCATTTGCAGTGAATGCATAACCTGTAGAGTGAGGATCAGGGTTGTTAAAATTTGCACCAGCAGTTATGTCAATGAAGTGATCATAACCCTGATCCTTACCACTACCACCAGATTCTTCTTGACCCAGAAGAGCAGTGTTACCGAATGAATAATCATCAACGGTTTTCCCTGACTCTTGTAACTTCCTTTTCTGGTTCAACTCCCTTTCGTAGGTCAGAAGTCGACCATGGAGTTGGGTCAAGGTCAGATCCTTGAACTCAGGTGAATTTCGGGTGACAAAAGCTATTATGTCCCATTTTTATGGCAGTGACCTGAGGAACCTGCTGTTTTGAGTTGAGTTTGTAAAAGTAGTTTTAACAAGCCTCAGTTCACTGATGAGACAACTGAAACGCTCAAATTGTTGCGTCAGTGATTCACCTTTAACATGACAAAATGTTTCATACTGTTGGTTCAGGATTTCCCTATTGTTTTCTATGACTTCTTCGGTACCTCCAAACTGTTCCTTAAGCGCGTCCCACAACTCTTTGGCATTGTCACAATGTAACAAACCAGCATATATTTCGTTGGGCAGCGCTGATGCTATGATACTAAACGCTTTAGCATCTAGTTCAAATTTTTGATAATCTGTTTCAGTATAATTTTCAACAGGTTTTGGAACTTGTTTTTTAGCATCTTCAGCGCTTGGCACTGTAGGAACATGAGGACCAAAGATGACAGACTTCCAACAACATGTGCTTTGTTGAGCGAGGATGTGACCCATCCTCCTCTGCCAGATGTTGTACTCATTTCTTTTTAGCATAGGTGGTTTAAAAAGAGAACCAATGTTGTTTTTATCGTCCTGAGATTGTGACATCATTCTTGTTGTTTTACAGGTACTGAGAAATCAACTTTAATGGTGATTAATCCTTACTCTGTTTTTCAACGACGAACAAACGATCAGTACCAACTGTTTTGAGCTGAACTATTTACGTCAAAATGATTGTTAAATCAAATTTGACTGTCCAAGCTCTGATACCAATTGTTGGATCTGAGTTTGATTTTGATTGTATTTTGTGTTTGAAAAATAAGATGAAGATGGATGAGTGTGCAGTGGAAATTATAATGAAAACAAACTTTGCATACAATCAAACGAGAGTAATGCTTTTATCAAACATCTTTACACAGAGAACCGAAAGATTGAATTTATTTCAATTACGATTACAATGATTGATGTAAGAATGCAAACTCCCCCTCAGCTAGAGCTCAGTAGTTTGTTCGTGCAAAGAAGACGAATGATGCAAAGAGCTAATAGAACAGTACCAAGTACTGAACTATTTATAGGCACTAGCAAACTACTGAGCATCTTTGCCGACGTCACCATGAAAGTGACATCTAACCTCCTAACAAACTCTAACCTCTGATCTATACAGACACTGCTTGTGTTAACTACTGCTAATACATTCTATTACAAAACACACTTTAGAACAGCTGCTGCAACCTTCTACTGCTGTGAACCCAGCAGCACTTGTCCGGATCAGCAGTGCTTGACTCAAGGCAGTAGATTGAATCATCAGGACTTTAGTCTTCCATCAGATCTTTAGTCGAGCAGCAGTTATGGGTCAGCAGTTTAGCAAGATCAGCAGATAGGAGGTCATCAGTAGTTGTAATCACTTTCAAGGGGAGAGATTTGTATATCAGCATCTGCTTATTCAGAATCCACTGCTCTGATCCAGTTTTGGCTTTAATTATCTGTTCCTCTGATAGGGTTCAATCCCAACAATCTCCCCCTGGAACAGATAATGCCAAAACCCTTCATTATTTGTGGATATTTTATTGCCTCATTAACAGCTCCCTTATCTGACCTTTAAATTGTAATTCAAAGTCAAGGGCATCTGTATCTTCATCATCCCTACTAAGTGGAAGATCAAGGAGATCCTGCAAATCTTCAAGACTCAGGCCAAGAGCTTGTTCCCTTGATATTTTCTCCACTTCTCCACCAGACCTGAGCAAAGTCAATACGCAGGTCTGTTTGTCAGTTGCCCACTTTTGTATTTTTGAGCCTGGTGGGTTTCTTGGGAGATGCTTATTTGCAGAAGTATTTGGTGAGGCTGGCCTGTTCATCACTGGCTGAGCAGTGGTAGCAGAGTTTTCCTGTTCAAGTTCTTCTTTTAACGTTCTTATCAAACCTTCTTTTACAACAGCATTTCCAGTAAGAATTTCTTGAACAGTTTCAGCTCCTAACTGGCTTTGTTTCCTTCTTTTGTAGATGGCATTACCAGCTGGAGCAGTGGCTCTCCTGTTTTGCAGCTTTGATGGTCTTTTTGAAACCGCTGCTTCAGGATAGTCAGGTTTTTGAGGAATTTTTGGATCTTTCTTTCTTAATTCCTCCAACCTTTTGTAGGTTGACATGACCACATCTTCTTTCCATCTAGCAATTTGTCTTTTTGTACCAAAATCAGCAACAACCAGTTCTTCTTTCATTCTCTTTAGCTCCATTTGCTTATCAGGTACATTCTTTCTGAACTTTGCCCAAACAGGAGGAGTGTGAGTGACTTTCCTTTTTATCATGTCTTGAATTCTTGCAGCTTCAACTTCAAGTTCAGGAACAGTCCACTCTTTGTACATGTGTCTCTCTCCTTTGTATCTTTTGTGAAACATAATGCTTTCAATGTAGTCTTTCTTCAAAGTTTCAGCTGCTCTTTCTGAAATTTGTTGACTGACATTCTTTGCAAAACGTTCTAGGGAACTGACTTGTGTGAGCAGATATTGGTAGTATCTTGATACTTCTTTGTCAGATTTCCCTTGTGAGTTTCTTTTCGAAATATCCTCTGCTTGCTTGGCCTTTATCTTCAAATATTCTTCAATATTTTTGGGCCAGGGATATCCTTTGATTGAAGGCAAACTCCTTTTGGCAGGGTCATCCTCAGTATAGAAAGATTTTATTTATTCTCTAACAGCTTCTAGTTCAAGAGGAAATTGAACACCTTCAGGAGGTAAGGACTTGTGCATTGGAACAGAAGAGAGTGGAACTGGTTTTGGTATTCTGACAAGAGCTAAAGGTTTTGAAGATGTTTGGGATGGTGCAGTGACATCATCTTTAGGAATTAGCCTTCTCCTCTTTATTTGAGGAGGGACTGTTGATGTTTTGGATGGAAAGGTGATTGTAGTGGCAGTGGTTTGTGATAGACTAACAGTTGTTGAAACAACTGGTGTTCCAACCACTGTTGTCTTTAGAGCAGAAGTTATAACAACTGCTGTCTTCTACCTTTTGACAGGAGGTGATTTTGATTCTGGTGGTGATGGTGGTAAAGCAGTGGATGTAATGTGTGTTGAGGTGGTGTGTGTTGAAGTGGGAGCAGATGTTGAAACTACTGAAGTACCAGCAGCAGCTGATACAACATGAGTTACAACAGCTGTTGTAGGTGGTGGTTTTTTAGCAGACTTTGAACGTCTGACCGGAATGGATTTGGGTAGCCTTACTTTTCTAGTAGGCTTCTTCTTTTCATCAATAAGATTTTCATTATCTCTTGACCCTGAAGTACCCTGATCCGGATAATCCACCCTGGCTTTCTTTTTGGCCTCTCTATCTCTTTTCACACATGCAAGTGCTTCTGCAAATGCATTTGTGGTCACATCAATTTTCTTACTCCCATCTGGCAAAGGAATCTTTTTGGTCATATTTGAATTTTCTGGTGCAAGGTAGAGACCATCTGTTATTCCTTTCCTTTTCCACTCCTGAATTTTCTCCCCCTTTTTGGCATTATCTTCGGGGAGTTGATCAATGAAGAATACTGGTGGAGAAGCAGTGCCAGTGTTGTGCAGGATCTGAGTTTTGAGAGCCTTTAGATCAGCCTGGGTGTCTTTGAACCTAGACTCCATAGCATTTCTCAGCTCTTGAACATGTTTCTCATGTTGCTGATCTGCTATTTGTGCTTGATGATGGAGAAAAGGTTGAAATAGATTCCAGAGCTCATTTGTAGCAGGTGCCTGTTGTAGAGCATGTGCTTGAGATGGAACAGCAGTGGATTGTACCTTTTGTACCTGTAACAACTATTGGAGCATATCTTTGAGCTCAGCAACAGAGTTATCAAGTTTTTCAACACGAGCCGTCAATTTCTGGTACTTTAAATCATCACCCAATTTAATGGGATCATCTGATTTCCCACTAACAGTGGTTGTATCAGTGGTTGAAGTAGGGAGTTTACTCCAAACATTAACCACTGATTCCCCTTTTTCTTGGTACTGGGGTCTTCTTCCTTCAACACTTGACAACCTTTTGATGTTGCCAGTAGGATAAATAAATCCACTGGTGGTTGGCAGAGGTGCTATAAAAGGAATTGCCTCCAAGGAAGTCTTATTGATGTAACCACTGTCTAACTGTAAACCAGTGGGTTCAACAGTTGTAGTGGCTGCTTCACTTGGATTACCACAAAGAGTTACTTGTAACTCAATGGGTGTAACCTCCTCAGGTTGTGTTGGTGGGTTATCAAAGAATGATACAACAGGCTCAGTCATTTGTTGAAGTATATTCTCGTTGACAGGTGATTGAGAAGGACTGAGTAATGCCTGGTTCAAATCAATTGCATCCAACAGCAGTTGTGTTTTTGGTGGAATTGAGGATGTGATGGTGGGTGTAGAAAGTGGATTTGCTCCGGGCATTGAGCTGTGGATGATGGAAACGAGTGTATCCAGAGCATCATAATGTGATGGCCCTTTGTGTACAACCTGTTCTTTTTGTGAAGAAGCAGGAGGAGTTATGGTTATGGGTTGAGATATTTGTACCAACTGCTGTGAGGAAGAAGCAGCAGTGGTTTCTTGTGACATTTGTGTTGTCACAGGCATTAACTCTGGTATCTCATCCTCCAGAGTTGTCGTTTTGATTGGTTTGGGGGGTTTTTGATTTTTCTTTTTGTAAAGCTTTTTGGGTTTTGTAGGTGTGGGTTTCAAAACAGTTTGTCTGCTGCTTTGATCACCTAGAGCAGTAGGCTCAGCAGCAGATACCTGAGGAGCAGTGGTAGCTGCTAAATTCTGCTCAGGTACCCCTGCTTGTGTTTTGCAAGGTGCTAACATCCGTGAAAAAGTTTCAGATGTTAGGCAGTTTATTACAGTTATTTCACCTTGGTTTATTAAAGCTAAATCATCCTTACTGAATTTCTTTTCAAAATAGTAACTTAAAAACCTTGGAAACAGTAAGAATGATTTGGTTTCAACATTATTAACCAAATCTTCAAAGATTTCCCGAGAATAATTGTAATTTTCTTCTTGAAGAATTGCATATCCCAGATTTTGAATCTTTATAGGGATCTCATTAAAAGAAGTGGTTTTGTTTGAAACACATAGTAGGAGGGTATGAAATAGGAATCTGGGTGCAGGAGGAAAATAACCTTTTTCTAAGGTCAGTTTCTTCATCCTGGTGGCTTCATACCCTCTTTCAATGAAGTCAATGTGTAACTCGTTTTTAGTGAAGGAAGTTTTACCTGCCTGGTCATCGAGTTGAAAGACTTCGGAGATGGATTTTGGCGTGATTTGGACAGTTTTACCCTTTATAGAAGAGTGAATGGTGGTTGCAGTGTCTCCTTGTTTTTCAAGGGTTGCATTTTTCCAAAACTCCCTTTGGGTCGCCAAATGAGATTGGTGCATCGGCGGTGAGCAAAGTTTTGTACTTTGACTTTGCCATGATGGTAATAATGGAATCGAAAACATCTGTGGTTCCTGGTTTTGTGAGAAGACCCAGGAGATTGTGAGATTTTTTGAATGGAATTTCAGTGGAGGTAGCCTTTTGAGAGGCTGTTTTCGATGATTTTGATGTGGGTTTTGCAGATGACTTCGATTTTGTCATTTTTGAAACGAACGATCGAAGGAATTTTGTGAGAGATGAGAAGAAAAACTGCTTTGAGAAGAGAATTTTTAAGAATTCAATTCGACAGTAAAACCCTGTTTTGGTGGTGAGTGGGGAATTTATAGGAAAGAGAATGAATGCTGACGTGGCAGCCGTTACAAAAGGTCTGACTGCTATGTACTGCCCACGTGACAACCACTGGTGAAAATGGAGGACAGTACTTTTGGTGAAAGCAACTGATGAAAGCAGTGGAAAGGGGGCAGTGGATGATTTTCACTATCAGTGGATAGTATATCAGTGGATAAGACACTGCTTTTGAACAACAGAGGTTATCAAGAAACAAGAGAACAGAGGTTACCTTTCAGCAGTGGGCAGACTTTTGAAGTAGAGCAGACTTTTGAACAATCAGTGGTTATGGCAGACTTTTAAGGATTTCAATGAAATTTTCATTTTTCGCTATTTTTAAGGATGGATTTTTGATTTTCTGAAAACATTTTGTTGCTTTTATTCATAGAAAAACAAGATGTTGCTTGTTATTCCATGTTTAGCATCCCAATCCTAGAGACCAAGCTTTCAAAAGTGGCTGTATCAAGTGCTTTTGTGAGCACACCTGCCAGCTGGTCTTTAGTTGGGACATGATGCAGAGAAATCAAACCTTTTTCATAGCAATCCCTCACAAAGTGATGTCTGATGTCGATGTGCTTTGTGGTAGAGTGGGAAACTGGATTTTTTATGATATTTTCTGCTGCCTGGCTGTCCAACATGAGTGGTGTCTTTAAGGCAGTGATACCAAAATCCAGCAACTGATTTTGAGCCACAGGAGTTGGGCTGTACAGCTTGCAGCAGCAATGTATTCAGCCTCAGCAGTGGATGTTGAAACTGCTGCTTGCTTTTTGCTTTGCCAAGAGACTAAGCAATCACCTAGAAACTGGCACCCTCCTGAAGTGGACTTCCTTGTGGTGTGACATCCAGCAAAGTCACTGTCTGAAAAACCTGAAAGCTTGATATTCCCATTAGCTGGATACCAGATACCAAGTGTGAGAGCACCTTTTATGTATCTGAGAATCCTTTTTACAGCAATGAGATTTGATTTTCTGGGAGCTGATTGACTTCTTGCACAGACACATGTTGCAAACATGATGTCTGGTCTAGATGCAGTTAGGTACAATAAAGACCCAATCATGCTTCTATAAAGTGTTTGGTCAATCAGCTCATCCTTTTCATCAGACATGACCAGCTTATTTGTGGCCATGGGTGTGCTGCATGGTTTACAATCATTCATATCAAATTTGGTTAAAAGTTCTTTAGCATATTTGCTTTGATGAATGAAGGTTCCATTTTGCAATTGCTGTACTTGGAGACCAAGAAAGCATTGCAGCTCACCCATTGCACTCATTTCAAACTCAGCTGTCATGAGTTCTCTAAACTCTTCACACATTTTGGTACATGTGCTTCCAAAAATAATGTCATCCACATAAATTTGGACAATCATTAAATCTTTCCCTCTCCATTTAAGAAACAGTGTTTTATCAATGGTACCTCTTTTGAAACCATTTGAGAGTAGAAAGTTGGAAAGAGTTTCATACCAGGCTCTTGGTGCTTGTTTCAGGCCATACAAGGCTTTGTTTAGCCTGTAGACATGATCAAGATAAAATGGATCCTCAAAGCCTGGAGGTTGACATACATACACCTCTTCTTGCAATGTACCATAGAGGAAAGCACTTTTGATATCCATCTGAGACACCTACATGTTGTGGTTGACAGCAAAGGCCAGGAACAGTCTGATAGCTTCCATTCTTGCAACAGGGGCGAATGTTTCATCATAATCAATCCCCTCTTCCTGTCTGTAACCTTGAACCACAAGCCTGGCTTTGTTCTTGACAACAATGCCCCTTTCATCTGTTTTGTTCTTGAAGACCCACTTTGTGCCAATGGGACTAACCTCTTTTGGCAGTGGTACAAGCTCCCATACTTGTTGTTTTTTAAACTGTTGGAGCTCCTCTTGCATGGCTTCTACCCAGCTGTTGTCTTTTAGTGCCTCTTGGTACTTGACTGGCTGATGGAGTGATAGAAAACCAGCAAAAAGACAAATGTTTTGGGTTTGGCTTCTTGTGAGCACCCCTTCATTGATGTTGCCAATGATTTGATCAGGTGGATGAGATCTCAAGAAGATTAAATCTCCTTGGTATGGTATGATGGCATTTGTTGGTGAAGGCTGCAAATGTGTATCATCTGAGCTAACCACTGCTGGTGACTTTGATGACCCAGCAGTGGCTTCAAAAGGCGGTGGAATGGGTGGTAATGGAGTGGACCACTGCTGACTTTTATCCACTGTTTGAGGACTTTTTCAGCAGTGTTTGAGGATGTGGAAGCAGTGGTAGATGGGCTACTTTGGTCAACAACTGTTGAGGTAGCAGTGGTTGAGCTTTGGCAACTGTTTTGAACAACTGGGGCTTTTCCCTTTGTGGCAGACCTTTGAGGGATGATGATTTCATACCCATAGTCTGGTGATGTATCCTCTGATGGACCTGCACTGTTAGTCTTGATAGCAGTACTTTCAAAGGTGAATTTTTCAAGATCAAACAGATCAGCAGGATTTGCTGGGATTTTCATTGATGAAAGTTCATTGAACTTTACATCTAAAGTCTCCTCCACTACCTTGGTCCGTGCATTAAACACTTTGTAGGCCTTGGCAGTGGTTGAGTATCCCAGAAAATAACCACAATCAATTTTGGCTGCAAATTTTGAAATGGAATCTTTTAAATTCAAAATAAAGCATGGGCAGCCAAACACTTTGAAGTATGAGATCAGTGGTTTGATTTTATACAAAATTTCATAGGCAGTCTTTTTGTGCCTGGGGTTTATTAAAACTCTGTTCTAGACATAGCAAGCAGTGTGTACTGCCTCTGCCCAGAAAGTTAATGGCAAACCTGAATCTGCAAGCATAGTTCTGGCAGCCTCAATCAAGGTTCTGTTCTTTCTTTCAACTACCCCATTTTACTCTGGTGTTCTTGGGATGCTGTACTGCCTTACAATCCATTTCTTCACACAGAAGGCATCCAACTCCTTATTTTTGAATTCTGTGCCATTGTCACTCCTAAAGCTTTTCACTGGAAGGTCAAATTGCTTTTCAACCTGTGTCACAAAGTCTTGCAAAATGCCTGCAGTTTCATCTTTAGAGTGCAAAAAGAAAGTCCATGTAAACCTAGAAAAGTGTTTAAGGGCCAGGTCATTGATTCTGGAAAACCAAAAATGCTTTCACTGTTAAATATAAATTCCAGATTTCTGTGAACAAATGATGTCCTGAGTTGTTCACATATTTGAAATGCTCTAACTTATCACTATTATATGTTTAGAACTAGTTTGATTGTTCTTGATATTTAATTGTCAAAAACTTATAAATGGTTTGAGAGTTTTGCAGATAAGAGTTCCAGACTATGATCCTGAGAGCAGAACTTAAGGGGGAGTCTGAAGACGAGCTCAAAGTAAGGGGTAGGGCCGTAAACAAGCCGAGTCGAGCTAGACCAAGCTCGAGCTCGGCTCGAACTCGGTTCGAGCTGGCTCGGCTCGAGCTCGAATTTCAAATCGAGCTGAGATTTGAGGCTCGAGCTCGACTCGATTAGAATTCAAGCTAGCTCGGCTCAGCTCGATCTAGCTCGAACTAACAAAGAACCGCAAAATTTACTACTTAAAGAGCCCTTAAAAATGAATTTCTTCATAGACTAAGGACCATAATTGCCATTTAATTTAACCATATGGCTAAATATGCAAGTATAAATAGTTAATTCACTTTGTACATTGTCTTTACCTTCTTTTATAGGGGAGATACTCCCTTAGTTTTTGTTTTCAAAGCGATATGGGACAAAAAAATGAAGGATGTAAACCTTATTGAGCCAGCTCACGAGCCGAGCTAGGCCAAGCTCGAGCTTGGCTCGTTTACAAATCGAGCCGAGCCGAGCTGGCTCGTTTACAACCGAGCCAATTTCAAGCCGAGCTTTTTTCGAGCGAGTTTCTAGCGAGCAGCGAGCCACGAGTTTTTTGATCACCCCTAGTAAGGGGGAGCTTGTAGAGCCAGGTGTCAATCCTAGTAGCTGAAAACACGGAAGCTTAAAGCAAGGGGGAGCCTGAGCAAATCGAAAGGGAGAGGAGCTGAAGCTGAAAACAGATCCAGGGGATTCTGTTAGATCAAGGGAGAGTCCGTGGTATTGAAGTTGTCAACATTTCATAAAGACTCAGAGTATGACAAAGCTACGAGATTGACTGCAGCAATATCCAAGGGGGAGTCTGTGAGTGCATATGTCTATCGCTTGCGTCAATCACTTAACGTAGCTAAAGCAAATGGGACAAGAATGGTGCTGAACTGAGAAAGGCATGAAGACCATTGAGAAAAGGTGTCGTGGTTCGAAGGGGAAGTTCGAACGAAGCCACACATGATCAACAGAGTGCCTTCATACGAAGGATTTGTGGCTTCGTACGAAGCCATAGATAGTCTGGTTCGTACCTAGCATATCTATAAATAGGAGTCTTGTCTTTGTCATTTGTATCTTTCGAGTATCTTTGAGGCGAAGCTCTGCTCTTTTGTTTTCACGGTATTGTACTGTTATATTCAGTAATAGAAAACAATTATAATTACATCCACGTACGTGATTAGATTCCGCACATATCACGTGACGGTACGCATTCATCGGTTAGAGATTCGGTCTAGGGAACGAATTCACAGATGACCTTCAAGGATGTTATCCAAGATTCACCAAGGTGTAATCACGTGATACATCACCTACATGAGGCTCCAAAGTCAGATCTATTTTCTAATTTACAAAAACTTATAATATTCACATCCAACATAATATATTAAATATTTACATGTTTAAATATACCTTACTTTAATGTAAAATAAATTTCATATTTTACTACGATCCTTATATTAAAGTATATATATAGTGAATTTTTATATAAGGTGGTATTATATTTTAACATTAAATTGCATTACGTATATTTTAAATTTAATATAAAAGCAAATTTTAATTTTGTCACACCCCCAAGATACCACCTAGGGAGTGTCCCTGATAGGCGTGTGACAAACTGACAATGAGCCACTAATTACATTGAACTCACAAGTTTCAAAATAAAACTCTCTATTTAATTATAAAATTCCAACATGAGTTTATACGAAAACCAATGTGTTCAGCGGAAGCGTTATCAAAACCATAAGTTAAATATTCCCAAAACAATTGCATGAAAATCAATATTCCAATCAGCACGACCCATGACCACTCAAACCACTCCAAACAGCAAGTTCCACGTCCAAGAAATCTAACTACCTGCGAGCATGCAACAAATGTATCAGACAAAGCTGGCGAGTTCACAGTTTATGAAAACGTTTGTTACCAAATGTTTAAAACAGTCCATTAACATATGCAAGTAATATTGATAATATCTCGATACTGAATAAGACGGCTCCTGATGTATGTTTTGCCCTTTCCTCAGTGCTCCTATCAAAGCATTGGGCCCGACTGGGTCATTAGTTCACACCCGCCCTCTCTCAGGAATGGGGTGAGGGTGCCAAACCTAAGTAGCGCTACCAACTAATACCCGTTACCTCCTCGGTAACAATGAATGGGACTTAAAAATGATAGAATGAGAATATTATCCAATATGTACCCGTTTTTACCCAAAAGACTTATCCCTCCCTGGGATACCCACTGACTGTCCCAACCACCGGGACGCATGCTCAAAGTAGTGAACTCACCTTGGATTTGCTCGGTGAAATTATTTACTCGATTAATAGTTGATCAGCCACGTCCTAAAAGGAGTACCGTTAACAGTTAGTTTTACACGCGTTTATCATACAACTAATTAGCATATTCGAGGTTCACAGCAAGCCTATTCTTTACTCATGAAATGCACACATGTAATCCAAATCATAACAGTTTATCTATATATGTGGGGCATCCCCCAACTGTTTAATATGTAACTACTCAACATGTTATGTACACATATATGTAATCTATTGGTACCCTCTTCAACTAGCTATTAAACACGTATGGTTCAAAGATAAGAGAATATATATATATATATATATATATATATATATATCACATCATAATTTATATACGACACATGCATTTTCCAGCCCAATTTATGCTTCCTGCGGCCATGCCTTGGTAGTTTTACCCGACCCAACATGGCTGGCCCAAATCCAGTCATGTTGTTTAATTTACTCCGGCCCAGTTGATTTCAAATAAACTCAGCCGCCCAATCGTTTAGGCCACTAGCTCAATGATAACTCCCTAATAATAAACATTATAGTACTAACTCATGACATACAATAGTTATTTAAATCACAGGAAACTTTGTCTCATAACCATGCTATCATAATAACAAGTTAACAGTCCCACACGGTTCCTTCGGTGGTGTGCGACGGTCCAAATCAGTGGTCCGCAGACTGGGTTTGCAGCCCACTTTGATCCAGTGCAACCACATCTCAGCAAGCATTAATCACATTCAACTTACGAATCATCATATACAATTCATAACAGTTTCAGCATGTCATCGAATCAATCAAGATTTCATATCCTATCAAGTATCATTCATCATCTGTCACATACGTATCTAACATTCAGTTACAAGCACCCTTCTAGCGTATCAATTTCGGGTCACGTAATTATCGTTCACATAACATAAGACTACCAACCAATCTCCTGATGCAACACTAATACAGCACAGTTCATGCGGAACATGATCGGGGATCGATTACCACACATTACAACAGACCCTATATAATCAACGTAATGATCGATACAATTAAACCTATCCTATATTCACTACCTGAACCTAATATGCATACAGCCCAGATCATTATTTATATGACAATCATCATAATCATGATCCAATAACCAAACACATACTCAAACATATAATCATGATCAAATAAACAGAATTTACATATGCATGGATTACTAACCACAAGCCGTCGTGAATAATAAAAGCAAATACAATCCGTGCGGAAACAATGTCTCGATGGGGGGGGGGGTCTTGAGATCTACTGCCGACGCATAATAGGTATGTAGGTAGGGTTTGCAACGAGATGATTGGGGGGGAATATAAAGAGGTTACGCACGTATGATATGCAATATAATTAAAGTGCAAGACCTAAATAATCATAAATGCATTGTGGGCCGGTCACACTCCTGTTGAGCTAACATTAAATGGGGCCGTGACCATCACTTATGCAAATAAGGTTGGGCTTGATTGAATTGGCCCAAAATCCGTAATTTAGTTTGTTAACCTATTAATGTTCGACTACCTGGCCCACTATAGGTGCGGGCCAAGATTAGTGGCCCAGTACTAACCAAGTCGTCTTGCGTTATTTAACCGAGTTAATGTAAGTTACAATTTAAGCTTAACGAGGTTATATCCGCACAAAACCTTATCACAATGAAAGAAAAGAATAGATCACAGGAAATTAGATTCACAAGATTAAGCACTACTAACCATGGGAGTTTGGGTTGTCATATCATCCCCAACTTGAAGAAATTTCGTCCCGAAATTTGACAAGTAGCGCGGAGGAATGAAACAGTAACTCAAGATTGTTGCGGATTTTGCTCAGGTGTCACATCATCCCCAACGTGAAGAGGAATTTCGTCCCGAAATTCACCAGTTTTACCAGATTTAGACTTGTCTTTAGGAAAGATGTAACACCCCAACCCTGTTAGGGCTGACGTGTCACTTTTACAAATATCAAAACTAAAAGCCAATCCATAGCATTAAATTAAAAAAATCCTAATTACATTTATGATATTACTGAAATAAAGAATCTTGACCAGTGACTTCCTAACGCTCCTCACGGAAATCCCAGATCATCCCATATTACCTGTAAAACAAATAGGAAAAACAAAAAAAAAAGAAAAATACGGCTGAGCCAAAAATTGCTCAGTAACGGAGAAATCAACAGTACAAGTAAAGTCATATCAGCGAAAGCAAAACACAACATAACTAAGACTGAACTGAAACGATCACTGACACGAGTACTATAAACAGATGCAGACACAAGACTGACACAGAAACTGATACACGAACCGATCTGAAACTTTAACGTAGACTGATACGGAAACCAAAGTCAGTCATATACATAACTAATACCGACCCCAACACAAAACCGATGTATAGACTGATACGTCGTTGACCATGATGACTAAAGCATTTTTATCTTGTGTAAACGGACATATTTTAAAACATCGTTTAAATAATCTAGCATTCGTATAACAAGAAAATTTTCTGACAAATCATTTGTCAATGGAACGTTCGAACAAATAAAAAAACTAAATACGTATCAGATATTTTGAAAAAAAAAAACGTCTAATAATGCTATTGTTTTTAAAACAAGATTCTTGGCAAGACTATTTTCTTATAATGAATGTTTGAATCTTATCAAAGTGAAATAATTTATCATATGTAATAGCAAACCATTATTAGATAAAAAAAATACGATTTTTCTAAAGATGAAAAGTTATATATAAGAATTAGAATAATTCAACTTGGAGTTCAGAACAAAGTACTTATGACAATTTCATAAACCGACATGTACCGAAAAAAAAAAACAAATACGTAAATCGAAACATTGTAAATAACATCTAAAAATTCTCTAACCTTTAAAAGAAAAGAATTATTTAAGTTATTATCTTTAGATAAATGTTTTGGATGAAAATATGTATCAATTGTTCATATTCCATGACTTATTATTTAATTAAAAATAATTATTTTATAGCTTTGGAGATTTACATTTAATAATCAAAATAATATGGATAACCAGATTTTAAAACTAGAACAATTTAATCCTTATGTAACTTATTAAGCCGATCGAGAGAGTCGACACGAAACAAAGACATATTCAACAACAAGTATAGAACCAAAAATTGAATTAAATACTGAATACAGGTACTGACAGATACAAACTATACGTGTAACACGGGATCGAAATCCAAATTGAGACTGACACTGAGACGAAACTGATACAAAGACACTGAGTCAAAGCAGACATAACTAATACAGAACATAATCGGATACTGAACATAATCAGAAACGTGATTAACTCGATACATGATCGGAAACATGACCAGATGCGTACAAAACGTATAAGACATATCAGAACAAATACTGAACATAATCAGAAGCATAACCAGATACATAATCAAAATTATAATCAGACACGTACAAGGCATATCAGACATATCAGAACAAGTACTGAACATATTCACATACAAAACATATACTAACTTACACGACAGATGTATATCAACAAAACAAATCATGTAACACAGAAGCACCCAGAGCAACAAACAAACAGACTGGTACACAGGTAGCTACTCTATGTACCTATGAGACGGTGAGTGTGGCGTATACCCATTATTCCATCTCCAGACTACAGACTCAAACTCAGAGCTAAGATCGATCTATACGCCTCTAGGGGCCAAGGTGCTACACAAGCACGAGCTAGAGACGCCGTGAACTTTTACTACGCACTGTCACGATAAGTGCCATGCCGTTGACGCCCAAACGGCAAGCCAGACATGCTCGGGTGACAGAGTACAAATAATAAGGCCTTGTAAATAATCTACAAGCAACTAAAATAAAACTAACGGGAACATGCGACCATGAATACAAATCTGAGGTATGGCATGCTACAACATAATAATAATAATCAAACCAGGCGATACCAGAGATAACGGACAATTTCCAAAACACTAAAAAGTATCAAAATAACATAATAAAGAATTATTGAAGACTGACCACAAGGACAAAATCCATACTACAAAGTAACGGATACGAATTTATATTTATACTATGATGAAAGTGAAACAGAATCCGTACCTTAGCTTATTAGGCAAACCAAACCAAGTAATATCATCCTCAACAAGCTCGAGAACCTACGTTTTAATTATGGTTCGAATAAGATATATGGAACTTAAATCACATTGTGTGACTCGTTGACCAATAGTTTTTAGGGGATGGAGTGTTTTAGGACTCGTTATTTCCATTGTATAACTTAATTGGGATTCCTAGCTTCATGGAAATATTAATATTCAGATGTTGATATAGAGTATTAGTAGACTTCATGGAAAGCTTATAGATTTATAAAATGAGATTCAAGTTCTAGACATTTAGACTTAAACTTAACTGTATGATGACTACCATCATATATACATGTATGTATGTTGAGTAGAATGTGATAATGTAAAAAAAAAATATCAATGGCTCTTTTTACTATAAGGGCATTCAAATGGCAAAACTTTTGTTACGAAGTGACATGCCTTCTTGTCACACCCCGATTTCCACGTGTCTCACCGGTGGGCCCGGTGGGGGATTACCGTGACGATGTTGGCAACAAGATAGTCAAACCACACAATTATATAATGCACAGCGGAAGCATAAGATAAATATATAAACTTCAACCTTTGGTTGTAATATCAAATGTATTACAGGGGTTGAATATATCCACAGTGGATCGTAAATAAACATAAAGTATTGTTCCATCAGATGCTGCAATCAAGCTCGCGAGACTTATCACGACGCTAGGGAGCTAATACCAGCCAATTTACGTTTAGGTACCTGCACTTAATATTTTTGGGGAAAATACGTCAGTTTACACTGGTAAATACATTCAACTGACACATTTGAAAATGTTTATTAAAATTGATTTGAATGCACAAGGCACAAACTCTTTTATAACTTGGAAAATTATAATAAAATCTTGTGAACGTTTTACATGTTCTTTTATGCGTTCAGTAGCCCGGGTCGTGCCGGGTTAAAGATTTATAGACACACCACGTTTGCGTAAAACCGTAGTATAAAAACCAACGGCTACGTCTTTTAATTTAATGTCGACACTTTATACCGGGTGTACGCCTACACCGGGATGTCGATGGTCGTGGCCATTTCGTAAAATGATGCCAAGGATATCCGGGACAACGGTCATTAAACCCCCCAAAGGCTTATAAGCAACAAAACTGTTTAAATGAGCCGATCATATTATTTAATTAACCACCTAAGCGATGGAAGAATATAATGCTCAATCAAGCGGTATTAATATACCGTAACCCAAGCCCATATAGGGGAAATAAGTTAAAGTATTTACCTTTGCAAGTATAATTCCTTAATTTGGATTAAATCACCGATAGCTTTTACTGGGGCTCCTAATCTGGAACGAAGGTTTTAATTAACCTCTTAGAATCCTAACGAGTCTTTATAATGGCCGTAGCCTAGACCGGTTGGTTCCGATATATATAGATATGGTTTAATCGCGCGAAGAATGGAGTGTGATTCTGACCCAACAAGTTCAGAGACTTGTTTTATATGGGTTAATGGTTCACACTCTGGATTTTGGGGTTCAAATAAGATAATTTGACCCGTATCGGCTAATTTATGAAAACTAGTTTCATAAGCCGAACCGTGCGCTCAATAGGCGAAACGGTTAACCATGAGAGTCGTACGCTTATTTCCTAAGTGAATATGCCTTAAATAGGTTGTGGTATCAGTAGGATACTCTCCGTGATGCCCGTAACGAGTTTAAGTTAACATTATGCCCCGTAGGGGCTTTTCGGTCATTGTAAAGACTTTTAAAGAGCTTTTCGAGTTCTACAGGAAATCTGAGTTTCCCGAACAGCTTGTAAGGCTTAAAATACTTTATTTATTATTTAAAATCAGTAGCAACTGGAATCGGGTCAAAAGACCTTGTAGAACTCATGTTTTGGCCGAAAAGGGCATATTCGGTATTTACCGAACCGTAGCCATAACCGCAGGTTATGAGCGAGGTAAAAATTATTAAAAATCTTTAAAATTCCCAAAATATTATTTTAATACAGTGGGTAAAAGTTTTGGTGACGAAATCTTGGTTTAGATAGGTGTTATGCTAATTGCGCCGTTAATTACTAAAGTTTACTTTTAAATGCGCCATTTAGCATAACTCTCATTCTAGACCTCGGATTGATGTGAAACTTTAAGGACATTCTTATAATTTAATAAGCAAGGTTTTGGTCCGTTCACGTGTCCGAAATACTCGTTTTAATTTTAAAAGGCCGTTACGGTCAACTTTTAGGCGAATGACGGAATTGCGCAAAAGACTCGGATAACTCATGAACCGACCACAGAGGTTTATACCAACATGTGACCTGGTCCTAAGAGAGTCCTAAGGTATATCTATACCTCACTAAAACGGGTCAGAACTGAAGTCAAAGCAAAAGTCAAACTTTTGCGACATTCGGCTCCGAACCGGTTCAATATAGCAAATGGTCGATTCAAACGAGCGCAAATAAGTTTATATACTTAATATCATGTTTTATAAGTGTCAAAACAGGTTTCATAACATATACATTACAGATTATGCATAAATCGCTAAAATAGCTTTCTGTTGACTTTTTAACCGCACGTTTGACTCGATTTTTGACATAGTTAGAGTGGTGATCAGGGGGAACCTTTTTAGAGGTTTATTACCCACATAATTACCTACTCAAAACTACTTTTGATCCGTCATAAGACTGAACCATTTGCAAGTTATTGTAATGACAACCGTTAGTTACGACGGTTGCGTTTATGAGCTATAACTATGGAAATGCAGGACCAAAATGAGTATGAACGACTTACAGAAGTGTGTTCTTGCTTATAGAGCAGAGAAAAATGCTTGGAGCTTCTTTAGAATGACCAGAGAAGTTGATTTGTGTTGTGTGAATTGTTATGAGCCAATGTGGCTATTTATAGTGAAACTTAGGCTCTAAGATCATTACAACTCATGCTACACTGAGTGTGGATGATGGGCAGATGTCCCCTAAGTGTTATGGGTCGAGCATAGAGTGCCCATGCCCCATTAATTGGTTGTTGGTCGTTCAAAGGGTCCAAAGGTCAAGTAGTTACAATGTTTCTGCATCTGGGCGTCTAATGCGGCCCGCATGGAAGTTCCATGCGTTTATAATGCGGGCCGCCTGGGTTTTAAATATCAGGCGAGTAAAAGAGGAGGCTCGCGGCCCGCCTCAACTTAACCAACATGCAATGCGGGTCGCGTGGGGCCTGTTTTTCAGATTTTTAAAATCTTTTGAAATGATTACGAAATCCTGGTAATTAATAACGAAATCTTTCGTAATGATTTACCTGACCTTTCGGGTTTGAAGGGGTAACTTTGCGGTTTGGCCCTCGGTTATTTACCGATAGGGGCCTCGTGTTATTTACCCGCGTTGTTAAGTCCCCGGTTTATTTATTAATTATTCAGAAAGCCTTAACTTCTGTTATTGACGCTTTTAACCCTTCTCATACGAACCTGAGTATAACTTTCTCGTTTAAAAACGGAACTTCGCGGAATTTATACAGTATATTTTAGTGAGCGTATAATAATGTTACGAAGCTTTGGGAACGTTAAAGGGTCACTCAGAGGTATAATTAAACATGTTGACACAGTTAACCCCTGTAGTTCGTAATCTCTCACTTTCTTCCGCGTTTCGCTTCCGTACGATTTATGATTTATTCGTTTGAAGGTACAAGCATTTATTTAGGGTTACTATACAGTATATTTACCCTTGTTGACATTTATAACCCTCGAATTTATATACTTTCAAGGTTTGTCAAAATTAGTCCTTTATTTATTATAGATGCCACGTGTAATCAAATGACACGTGTTAACACATCATTGGACACAAAATTTCGAGGTGTTACATCCTCACCCCCTTAAAATAAATCTCGGCCTGAGATTTACTCAAATAAATAGGGGTATTTTTCTTTCATTGTAGCCTCGACTTCCCACGTATATTCAGGACCTCTACGAGCATCCCATTTGACTTTTACAATTGGTACGTGCTTTCTGCGAAGCTTCTTCACCTGTCGATCTTCAATCGACAAAGGTTTTTCTATAAATTTTAAGCTCTCATCTATATGCACATCTGTGTGTGGAATCACCAATGATTCATCGGCGAAGCACTTTTTGAGATTGCAGATGTGGAACACATTATGAATTCCATTGAGCTCTTCAGGCAAGTTCAACTTATAGGCGACTGACCCGACCCGTTCGATGACCTCAAAAGGTCCTATGTATCTCGGACTTAGTTTGCCTTTCTTGCCGAAACGCATCACCCCCTTCCAGGGTGACACCTTAAGTAATACCTTTTCACCCACTTCGAAGTGAAAATCCTTACGCTTTGGATCAGCGTAGCTCTTCTGCCTATCGCGGGCAGCCTTGAGACGTTCCCGGATCTGGACAATCTTGTCCGTTGTCTGGAAAACAATCTCTGGTCCTGATAATTGGACCTCTCCTACTTCCGCCCAACAAACAGGCGATCTGCATTTCCTACCATATAATGCCTCGAAAGGCGCAGCCTTTATGCTGGTGTGGTAGCTATTATTGTAGGAGAATTCGACCAGGGGTAGGTTTTTATCCCAGTTACCACCTAAATCGATCGCACATGCACGAAGCATGTCTTCTAGCGTTTGGATAGTACGCTCACTTTGACCGTCCGTCTGTGGATGGTAAGCCGTACTAAAGTTTAGACGCGTGCCCAAAGATTGCTGGAAACTTTTCCAGAAGTGTGATGTGTATCTAGTATCCCTGTCGGAGATAATAGACACAGGTATGCCGTGTAAGGCTACAATCTTATCAACATAAAGTTGGGCTAACATATCGGAGCTATACGTCTCCTTGATGGGTTGAAAATGAGCCGATTTAGTCAGCCTATCGACTATGACCCATATTGTGTCGTTTCCTTTCCTGGTTTTGGGTAACTTGGTTATGAAGTCCATAGTTATGCATTCTCACTTCCACTCGGGAAGTTCAGGCTGTTGTAGCAAGCCAGACGGCTTTTGGTGCTCGGCTTTGACTTGAGCACAAGTCAAGCACTTTGCTACATGGGCGGCTACAGACTTTTTCAAGCCTATCCACCAATAGTTTGCCTTTAAGTCTTGGTACATTTTGTCTGCACCAGGATGGACTGAGTATCTGGAGCTATGGGCTTCCTGGAGGATAACATCTCGTAGTCCTCCATATATTGGAACCCATATACGTCCGTTCAATCTAAGGATTCCATCCTTGCTAAGAGTCAACTGCTCCTCAGTTACTCCCAGCTTTTCATTTGGATAGTTAGCTTCCAACACAGCCTCTCGTTGTGCAGCTAATATCCTTTCAATTAGATTGTTCTTGACTTCAATGCTCTTGGCATTGATTCGAATAGGTTTTACCCTTTCCTTTCTGCTCAAGGCATCGGCGACTACATTCGCCTTGCCGGGATGGTACCTGATCTCGCAATCATAGTCATTCAGGGTCTCCATCCAACGGCGCTGCCTCATGTTCAACTCTTTCTGGTTGAACAGGTGCTGGAGGCTTTTGTGATCAGAATAAATCACAAATTTAATGCCATAAAGGTAGTGCCTCCACAACTTAAGTGCAAATACAACGGCACCCAACTCCAAGTCGTGGGTGGTGTAATTCTTTTCATGCACCTTTAATTGCCTTGAAGCATAGGCAATCACCTTGCCCTTCTGCATAAGCACACACCCCATGCCCGTGTGTGATGCATCGCAGTAAACTACGAATTCATCTGTACCTTCCGGTAATGTCAGCACAGGTGCGTTGCTTAGTTTTTGCTTCAGTATTTCGAAGGACTCTTGCTGCTTTGGGCCCCAAATGTACTTTTCTTTCTTCTTGGTCAAGGAAGTCAAGGGCGCAGCAATCCTCGAAAAATTTTCAATAAACCTTCGGTAGTATCCTGCTAATCCCAGGAAACTACGGATTTCGGTAGGCGTCTTTGGCTCTTGCCAGTTCATGACCGCCTCTACCTTAGTGGGATCCACTTGGATACCACGCTCACTCACAACGTGTCCTAAAAATTGAACCTCTCGTAACCAGAATTCACATTTCGAGAATTTGGCTTAGAGTTTCTCACGCTGTAGTAATTCGAGAATGCAACGGAGGTGCTTCTCGTGGTCAGCTTGATTCTTGGAATAGATAAGGATATCGTCGATGAAGACTATGACGAATTTGTCCAAATACGGCTTGCAGACGCGATTTATGAGATCCATGAACGCAGCTGGTGCATTTGTGAGCCCAAAAGGCATCACTAGGAACTCGTAATGACCATAGCGAGTCCTAAATGCTGTCTTATGTACATCTTCATCTCTGACCCTTAGCTGATGATAGCCCGACCTTAAGTCGATCTTCGAGAAGTAGCTTGCTCCTTGCAGCTGATCGAATAGATCATCGATCCTTGGTAAAGGATATCTATTCTTTATGGTAACTTTATTCAGCTCTCGATAGTCGATGCACAACCGCATCGATCCGTCCTTCTTCTTTACAAATAGGACAGGTGCTCCCCAGGGAGATGAACTAGGTCTGATAAAACCTTCGCCAGCAGTTCATCCAACTGGGTCCTCAGTTCTTTCATTTCCGTTGGAGCTAGCCTGTAAGGTGCTCTTGCTATCGGAGCTGCTCCAGGAATGATGTCTATTCTGAACTCCACTTGTCTATCTGGTGGCAAACCAGGTAGTTCTTCGGGAAAACCTCGGGGTATTCAGAAATGACAGGAAGATCCTCGATCTTCGGCTTTGGTTCTTCAATTATCACCTGAGCCATGTAAATTACGCAGCCTCTGTTCAAACACCTTGAAGCTTTGAGCATAGATACGTCTTCGGGCAATCCGTACTGCGTATCCCCTCGAATGGTAAGAGATTCACCACTCGGAGTCTTTAGCACTATATGCCTCTTGCCGCAAATGATTTGGGCCTGATTACGGGATAACCAGTCCATGCCTAGCACAATGTCAAAACCCGCTAATTTGAAGGGAAGTAGAGATAAAGGAAAAGAATGGTTCCTAATGGACATTTCACATCCTTCTAGAACAGTAGAGACGGTTTCTATCGTGCCGTCTGCTAACTCTACTTCGTATTTCATATCAAGGGTTTTGATAGGCATATTTAGTAGTTGGCAAAATTTCTGGTCTACAAAGGATTTATCGGCGCCAGAATCGAATAGTACTCTTGCAAATATATTATTTACGAGGAAAGTACCTGTAAGCACATTGTCGTCCTTAACCGCTTCCTTTGCATCCATGCGAAAAACTCTCGCATTTGACTTCTTTGTCTCTTCCGCCTTCTTGGCATACTTAGGGCAGTTACTCTTGATGTGCCCTTTTCATTACAACCATAGCAGGTTGCATCCTTGATTTTCTTGCACTCCACAGTCTTATGATCCTTGGACTTGCATAGTCCACAGGAAGGAGTCTTTGATTGCGACTGTGAGTTTGATGCAAATCTGCATTTCCCAGAGTGGGGTTTCTTGCAGATTTTGCAGTTGGGCCTGTCACCAGCTTGCCCATCCTTCTTTGCCTCCGACCCTCTTTTGCCTTCACCGCTTCCACGGTGCTTCTTCCCTGATCTTCGTGAGGTATCATCCTCACGTTTTCTCTTCTCAGCCTCCTTGTTCCTTAGTGTCCTCAGACGGACAGCGTCTAAAGTTAGAGACAAGGAGAGGTCAGTAACTGACCTAAAGGTCGTCGGCCGAGAAGCCTTTACGCTAGCCTTTATTGCAGGCTCTAATCCCCCAATGAAACGGGCGATTCTTCTGGGTTCTGGTGTCACCAGATATGGAACTAGACGAGACATGGTATTGAAACTCGTCAAATACGCCTGGCAGTCCAGGTTCGTCATCACCAGTGAGACAAAATCAGCCTCTATCTTCTCAACCTCGTGCTGAGGGCAGTAGTTTTCTTTAATGAGAGCAATAAATTCCTCCCATGTCATCTTGTACAAAGCAGACTTACCAGATGCCTGCACCAACGCCCTCCACCATGCCAGGGCCTCGCCCTTAAAAGACTGGGACACATACTTCACCACATCCCTCGCTGCACACCCGCTGATGTCCACAATAGTGTCCATCTCATCTAGCCAGGTGATGCAATCAACAGCACCTTTCTCCCCTGTGAATTCCCAGGGCTTACATGATACAAAGTATTTGTAGGTGCAACCCTTAGCACTGGATGCATCAGTATATTCTCTATCGCGATGAACGCTGTGCTCAGTGGACGAGTGTTTGTCGTCATCTTTCTTGGGTTCAGAGGGTGGTTTGGAGTGTGTCTTTGGTTTAGAGGGTGGTTTTGACACGGTTCTGCCTTGGGACTCAGTATATTGACGATCAATAGCTGCTTGAACAGCATTGTCAATCAGAGCCTTCAGTTGTGCGCCTGTCAGATGCACCGGCGTATTGTCATAGTCATCTTCATTTGTGTGGCTGTTCTCTCCATTGGGATCCGCCATTGTAACTTGAATCTGTTACAGAAGATAACAAAATTTTATTTAGGCGATTATTATATAATTGTCTTTTATGACAATTTGTCAACCATGGTACAGAGACCATATTTGGTTAACTTATTATTTCATTACATATTAGGATTTGAATATATCCTATTTTAGCTATATAAATAGTATTGGCGGCATAAAGCCTAATCATGATGATGTTTTATAATATTAGCCGAGATTTCAGAGAATCAAAGGCATAGAGGTTCGAACCGTAGTTCTCTTATCTCCCTCTGACAGAGAGTCATAGACTACCACTGCCTTTTGTCTTTATAAGACAATTATTACGGCCCATAGGCACTACATCTCTAATGGATGTTTTAACATGGTTGGACCGTAGGCACTACATCTCTAATGGATGTTTTAATAATATTGGCCCGTAGGCACTACATCACTAATGGATGTTTTAATAAGGTTGGCCCGTAGGCACTACATCACTAATGGATGTTTTAATAAGGTTGGCCCGTAGGCACTACATCACTAATGGATGTTTTTTTTATAATATTGGCCCGTAGGCACTACATCACTAATGGATGTTTTAATAGTATTGGCCCCTAGGCACTACACCACAAATGGATGTTTTAATAAGATTGGCCCGTAGGCACTACATCACTAATGGATGTTTCAATAGTATTGGCCCGTAGGCACTACATCACTAATGGATGTTTTAATAATATTGGCCCGTAGGCACTACATCACTAATGGATGTTTTAATAGTATTGGCCCGTAGGCACTACATCACTAATGGATGTTTTAATAATATTGATCACCTTCATTGGTGATTTAACCCTATGATTTATAAATCATTTAGTTGGGTTTTGAAATCCTTAAAGGATTATTGTATAAGAATGACGTGCGTGATTTTTAACGAATCACATCTGCCATGATTGTTAACATGCGTACAGAGGTTAACAGGGAATCAGAATCTTTTCAATTAGGTCGTACCATCTTGACTGGATCTTAAAAGACACCAAGCTAGGTTTCACCTTTTAAGATTTTTTTATTTAGGCAGATCAATATAAAAGGAATGGTTTTGATTAATTTTATATATATTAAAACAAAACTCATAACATACATTCCAAAATCTCAAATACAGTTACATACTGCCCTAAACGGGTCTTTCAAATAGTACATACCTCCATAGAGGTTTTAAAAATAAGTGATAAGTCTACGCAGGGACTAATACAAGATAGAGGTCCATGCAAGGACTAAAGATAAGTCCACGTAGGGACTGAAATATGATAAGTTGTCCACGCAGGGACTTATTTCAAAGTAGAAATTACATTAGTGCAACTATTAAGGGCTAGTGGTCACGTTTCTTCTTTTTGCCCTTTAGTAGGTTCGCCAAGCCTTTGAGAAATCCTCGGTGGCTTTTCTTCTCTTCCTCGAACTCTCTCTCCACACGATCTAGTCGATGGAGTATTTCTTCCTGTTCAGGAGGAGAGAAACGTGGTCGTGGCGCTTGATGTGGAACTGGAGGTCTGGGAGGTATTGGATACCCATGAGCTGAGTAATCCGGTGGTCCCATGTTTCCATGTGCTCCGTCAGGGTAGCGCGCATTATATCTTGCCGACACCACATATGGGTCGCGCTCATAGCCGTAGTTGTATTGTGCTTGTGACGGTTCGAACGGGTTGTAAGCCGTCGGACCCGTATAAGCAGGTATGGGTTGATCATACCCAAATGGCAGCGAATTTCGTGCAGCTGGTGCGGAGTTCGCCTCCTGTATAGGACTTGAAGGTCCTTCTTCTTGTAGTGGCGGATAGTGGCTACTACTAGAATGTCGAGGAGTGCTGAAGTGGATACCCCCTCCTCCTCGTGTAGACATACGAGCATTTGTCCTCCTACGCCTCGGCGGATCAGGTATTACTGGTTGCGCCGGTGGCGGAGGTGGTGGCGTAACTGCCTCAAAGCGTGAATCCTCAGAGGGATCCTGTGGATGTCGCGGTTGTTGAGATGTCTGTTGAGGTGGCGTGTAGTACCACTCATGTCGGTCAAACAACGCTTGGAAACTGTCTGGTCCCTGATAGGGCGTTCCATGGAAGGATGACCCATCAGAAACTTCTATCGGATGCGTGGGCGTACCACGAGCTGGTTCAGTAGGATCCTCATCTTCCTCCATGGGATCTTCAGAAAAGTGGTCTTGTGGACCTAGTGGAACAAATCCTGAAGGTTCCTGTATGTAGTCAGCCGGATTAAACTGACTTATGTAATATGGAGTAGGGTCGTCATAATTCCGGGTCGATACCGAACGTTGTAGAGGTATGAAGGAAGGTTGTGGGTTGTTGGGATCATTTTCTGAATTTGGGCCAAAGGAGTGCCGGTAGGATGGCGTCGAGCTGTGCGAAGTGGAATGCCTCGCGGGTTCGTAAAGATCTCTTCGTCGTTGTGGCTCTTCGCTCCGTGTCATCGAAGGATGTCTTGTACCGGATGGTCCGGCTTCGTTATCGTGATGTGTCACGATTTCTCCTCTGCCTCTTCGTCCCCTTCCTCTTCCTCGGAATATAACAGGTGGCATTTTCCTGCTTTATAAAACTTTAAATTCCAATAATAAAAGAAAAAGACAAAAAGGAGTATTAATCCGAATTTGTCCTATGTTATTGTCTAGACTCAAGTATGTGCAATTGTGTCATTGAGATTAAACACATTAGGAAAGTGTTTAATTCACTCAATGTTGGCTCTGATACCAACCTGTCACACCCCGATTTCCACGTGTCTCACCGGTGGGCCCGGTGGGGGATTACCGTGACGATGTTGGCAACAATATAGTCAAACCACACAATTATATAATGCACAGCGGAAGCATAAGATAAATATATAAACTTCAACCTCTGGTTGTAATATCAAATGTATTACAGGGGTTGAATATATATCCACAGTGGATCGTAAATAAACATAAAGTATTTGTTCCATCAGATACTGCAATCAAGCTTGGAGACTTATCACGACGCTAGGGAGCTAATACCAGCCAATTTTCATTTAGGTACCTGCACTTAATCTTTTTGGGGAAAATACGTCAGTTTACACTGGTAAATACATTCAACTGACACATTTGAAAATGTTTATTAAAATTGATTTGAATGCACAAGGCACAAACTCTTTTATAACTTGGGAAAATTATAATAAAATCTTGTGAACGTTTTACATGTTCTTTTATGCGTTCAGTAGCCCGGGTCGTGCCGGGTTAAAGATTTATAGACACACCACGTTTGCGTAAAACCGTAGTATAAAAACCAACGGCTACGTCTTTTAATTTAATGTCGACACTTTATACCGGGTGTACGCCTACACCGGGATGTCGATGGTCGTGGCCATTTCGTAAAATGATGCCAAGGATATCCGGGACAACGGTCATTAAACCCCCCAAAGGCTTATAAGCAACAAAACTGTTTAAATGAGCCGATCATATTATTTAATTAACCACCTAAGCGATGGAAGAATATAATGCTCAATCAAGCGGTATTAATATACCGTAACCCAAGCCCATATAGGGGAAATAAGTTAAAGTATTTACCTTTGCAAGTGTATTTCCTTAATTGGATTAAATCACCGGTAGCTTTTACTGGGGCTCCTAATCTGGAACGAAGGTTTTAATTAACCTCTTAGAATCCTAACGAGTCGTTATAATGGCCGTAGCCTAGACCGGTTGGTTCCGATATATATAGATATGGTTTATTCGCGTGAAAGGCGAAAACCGAGAATGGAGTGTGATTCTGACCCAACAAGTTCAGAGACTTGTTTTATATGGGTTAATGGTTCACACTCTGGATTTTGGGGTTCAAATGATATTATTTGACCCGTATCGGCTAAATTATGAAAACTAGTTTCATAAGCCGAACCGTGCGCGCAATAGGCGAAACGGTTAACCATGAGAGTCGTACGCTATTTTCCTAAGTCAATATGCCTTAAATGGGTTGTGGTATCAGTAGGATACCTTCCATGACGCCCGTAACGAGTTTAAGTTATTATTATGCCCCGTAGGGGCTTTTCGGTCATTTTAAAGACTTTTAAAAGGGCTTTTCGAGTTCTACAGGAAATCTGAGTTTCCCGAACAGCTTATAAAGCTTAAAATACTTTATTTATTATTTAAAACCAGTAGCAACTGGAATCGGGTCAAAAGACCTTGTAGAACTCATGTTTTGGCCGAAAAGGGCATATTCGGTATTAACCGAACCGTAGCCATAACCGCAGGTTATGAGCAAGGTAAAAATTATTAAAAATCTTTAAAATTCCCAAAATATTATTTTAATACAGTGGTTAAAAGATTTGGTGACGAAATCTTGGTTTAGATAGGCGTTATGCTAATTGCGCCGTTTATTACAAAAGTTTATTTTAATTTGCGCTATTTAGCATAACTCTCATTCTAGACCTCGGATTGACGTGCAATTTTAAGGACATGCTTATATTTTAATAGGCAAGGTTCTGGTCCGTTCACGTGTCCGAAATACTCGTTTTAATTTCAAAAGGCCGTTACGGTCAACTTTTAGGCGAATGACGGAAATGCGCAAAAGACTCGGGTAACTCATGAACCGATCACAGAGGTTTATATCAACATGTGACCTGGTCCTAAGAGAGTCCTAAGGTATATTTATACCTCACTAAAACGGGTCAGAACTGAAGTCAAAGCAAAAGTCAAACTTTTGCGACATTCGGCTCCGAACCGGGTCAATATAGCAAATGGTCGATTCAAACGAGCGCAAACAAGTTTATATACTTAATATCATGTTTTATAAGTGTCAAAACAGGTTTCATAACATATACATTACAGATTATGCATAAATCGCTAAAATAGCTTTCTGTTGACTTTTTAACCGCAAGTTTGACTCGATTTTTGACATAGTTAGATTGGTGATCAGGGGGAACCCTTTTAGAGGTTTATTACCCTCATTGATACCAACTTATAACCACTTTTGATTCGTCATAAGACTGAACCATCACTGAGTTATTTTAAAGTCAAACCGTATTTACGACGGTTTGGTTCTTAGCCATTTACTAAGGAAATGTGAAACCGCAAAGGGTTAGATCACTTACAGAAGTTGAGGGAAGACTTAAGAACTCAGAGGGATGCTTGAGAGCTTCTTAGAATGACCAGATAGTGTGTTTTGTGTTGTGTGAATGTTATGAGCCAAACTTGGCTATTTATAGTGAAACTAAGCCCTCAAGATCATCACAACTCAGCCTACATTTGATCATGGATCATGGGCAGGTGTCCCTAAGGTGTATGGGTCAAGTGTAGGGTGCCCATGCCTCATTTATTGAGGTTTGATTGTTCACAAGCTCCAAAAGGCAAGAAACTATAACTTTCTGCATCTGGGCACTTTACGCGACCCGCATGGGAGTTCCCATGCACTTTTACGCGGGTCGCCTAATATTCAAATATCAGGCGTGTAATTTAGGAGGCTCGCGGCCCGCCTACACTTAAGCCTAACCTTCACGCGGGTCGCGAGAGGTCTGTTTTTCAGATTTTTAAAATCTTTTGTAATGATTATCAGAATCCGGTAATTAATAACGAAATCTTTCGTAATGATTTACCTGACCTTTCGGGTTTGAAGGGGTAACTTTGCGGTTTGGCCCTCGGTTATTTACCGATAGGGGCCTCGTGTTATTTACCCGCATTATAAAGTCCCCGGTTAATTTATTAATTATTTGGAAAGCCTTAACTTTCACTGTTGACGCTTTTAACCCTTGTCATACGAATTTGAGTATAACTCTTTCGTTTTAAGACGGAACTTTGCGGAATTTATACAGTATATTCTAGTGAGCGTATAATACTGTTACGAAGCCTTGGGAACGTTAAAGGGTCACTCAGAGGTATAATTAAACATGTTGACATAGTTAACCCCTGTAGTTCGTAATCTCTCACTTTCTTCCGCGTTTCGCTTCCGTACGATCTATGATTTATTCGTTTGAAGGTTCAAGCATTTATTTAGGGTTACTATACAGTATTTTTACCCTTGTTGACATTTATAACCCTCGAATTTATATACTTTCAAGGTTTGTCAAAATTAGTCCTTTATTTAATATCAATGCCACGTGTAAACAAATGACACGTGTTAACACATTATTGGACACAAAAATTCGAGGTGTTACACAATAGTTTCATGTCACGTTCATAGATAGAGTATGTTTTGTTTAAGCATAAAAGTTGTTTTGAATAGGTATACATGTTGCATCCCAAAGTGTAAAGGGGAAAAAGGGATCGAGTATACTCACGGTTTACAAGTCTTGACTTGAAGTTCCGAGAGCAAAGTTGGTAGATGAATTAGTTTGGAGCACCTTGTCCTTCTACACGAGGAAAGCAAAGGTGTATGAGTTTGGGGAAATCGGAAGATTATAGATTCGGAGTTTAGAATGTATAGAAAATAACATAAGTGAAAGTAATCATCTTGTACACATAACTCTTGTTCTTGACACTATTAAAACTCAAAAGAGTTGGTATGATTTCATGGATTCAAAGGTCCATTAGAGTCGTAACAAGGGCATGGTCATAGATGATGTAACATATTCTTGACAAGTAACTATTAAGTTATCATCAAGTTTAGTTACTTAGGTATACATATGGAATAACTTAGATAATAAAAAGATTACAAAGTCTTATGGTTCAAGCATGAGGTAGGAGATTAGTGTCTCCATTTAGGCACCTCTTTGTGTCATAGAATTCATACATGAGGTAGGAAGAACAAGCTTCCATTTAGGTACCTCTATTGTTCACCACTACACTTGTTGTTATAAACAACAAGGAGGGTCATGAACTTACAAGTAATAATGTAATAACAACAACTAATCTACGGAAAAACATCAAGTAGTGAGTGGATTTCTATGAAGGATAGCCCAAGCTAGTCCAACTATCACACATTCATCAAGCTTCATGCTTGAACACTACTTGTGGGTAAAACCCTAACTAAAACAGAATATTTGTGAGGTTTTAACCTCTGATTTAAGTGTCTCAACCATGTTTTTAAGCTTAACCAACCATAAGAGAGGTTGTAAGCATTAGGACATTGGTATGAGATGTGTTAGACACAAGTTGGATGAAGTTTACATAAGTTTGTAACAAAACAGAAAGTTTTTGGTCAATTTCGGGGCAATTCCGGGTCTGATTTCTCCAAGGAGAAGTCAAGGAATCAAACCCCATGATTAACCAAGCAAGTAGGAAAAAGAATCAAGTGAAAAGGTTAAGAAATGAGTGAGTTATGCTCACTTTTGTGAAGATGCAACAATCTGCTCGAACTTGAGATTTGCAGCTGATTATGGGAGGATTTGAGAGTGTTTAGAGTGATTAGAAAAGTGTAAATGGCTTGGAAGAGGCTTGGTATTTATAGGGAGTGATTAGGTTAGTTTGTAGTTGAATAATAAATGTTAAAAATGAGTTTAAAACTCAAATAAACACAAAAATCCCGCTGAAACGCGCTGAAAAGGAGGTCTGGTCGCGGCTGCCAGGTTCAGTTTAAGGACTGTATAAATGAATTTAATGCTGGGTTAAGATAAATGTGTAGGCGCAGCTCAGTTGGTTAGTGTGCGGGTGTGGGAGAAGGGCGACCCGGGTTCGAGTCCCGTGGTCAGCGCCTTTTTTTGAGGTTTATTTTTCTTTGTTTTTTTTTTCTAGAAAACACCAAACTTTCAGTAATTGCAAAAACAGTCCTTGGACTTTTAATTAACCAAGTTAAGTTGTTATTTAAAAAGGAAAATTAACTTTAAGTTTAAACTAACTAAGTTAGTTTATATTTACTAACTTAATATCTTTTTTTTTTTTTACAAAAACTAACTTTAATATCTAACGAGACTAACTAGATATTATAAAAATAAAAAAAAAACTTTTAAATAACAAAATTAATTATTTTAATTAATTTCATTAGTTTAAACTTGAATAATGACCATATTTATAACGAATAAAAATCTTTAAACGTTTATTCGTTTCATAAAGCTTTCGAGTTTCACTATTTTACGAGTTTCAACTAGTTTAACGAGCACTGAGCGTAATAACGAATCGAGAGTCTATGATAATATATCGTTCAAACGTGAAATTTGAATACCAATAGCACATAAGTCTAATATGAATACACAACATGATTAAAGTAGTTTCATTTTCGTTAAGATCAATAGTCTCGAATTACAAACGAAACGAAAGTAGGTTACAAAGAGAGTACAAGAGTCTAAATATGGAAAGTACAACATGACTTGCTAAAACGAGAAAGTGCAGAAATGCGGAGCGTTACAGTCTCCCCTCCTTTAGGAAATTTTGTCCCGAAATTTAGGAAGACGTAGGGAAAAGATGAGGATACTTCGACTTCATATCCTTTTTGAGTTCCCAAGTAAATTCAGCGCCACGTTTTCCTTCCCATCTAACCTTAACGATAGGAACTTTACTGCGCCTTAGTAACTTGACTTGTTGATCCACGATTTCCACAGGTTTTTCCACGAAATGCATAGTTTCATTGATTTGAAGATCTTCGAGAGGAACTTGAAGTCCTTCATCAGCGAGACATTTCTTTAGGTTCGAGACGTGGAACGTTGGATGAACATTGCTGAGCTCTTGAGGTAAATCGAGTCGATAAGCCACCTTACCAATCCTTTCGAGTATCTTGAAAGGACCAACATAGCGAGGGGCAAGTTTTCCCTTTTTACCAAAACGAACCACTCCTTTCCAAGGAGACACCTTGAGTAGGACATGGTCCCGAACGTTGAATTCCATAGGTTTGCGTCCCTTGTCTGCGTAGCTCTTTTGATGATTTCGAGCCTTGAGTAGATTGTCACGGATTTGGAGAATCTTATCCGTTGCTTCTTGTATGATCTCAGGGCTAGTAAAATGTTTGTCACCAATCTCGTGCCAGCTTAAAGGAGATCGGCATTTGCGACCATACAATGCCTCGAAAAGAGCCATTTGAATACTGGAGTGGTAGCTATTGTTATACGAGAACTCGATCAAAGGTAAATGCACATCCCAACTACCACCAAAGTCGATGACACAAGAACGGAGCATGTCCTCTAGGGTTTGGATAGTACGTTCAGTCTGTCCATCCGTTTGAGGATGAAAAGCCGTACTAAGATTCAAATGAGTACCCATAGCGGACTGAAAAGTTTGCCAGAGACGCGAAGTGAATCGACCATCACGATCAGAAATGATGTCGAGAGGAACACCATGATGGCGTATGACTTCATTGGTATAGACACGAGTAAGTCGTTCAACCTTGAAATCCTCGCGAATGGGAATGAATTGTGCGGACTTAGTCATACGATCAATGACTACCCAAATGCTATCGTAACCAGAAGGCGTACGTGGGAGTTTGGTTATGAAGTCCATCGCAATGCTATCCCATTTCCAAACGGGAATTTCGGGTTGTTCGAGTAGGCCAGAAGGTCGTTGGTGCTCGGCTTTGACTTTCGAACAGGTAAGACACTTGGAAACGTACACAGCAATGTCTCTCTTCATACCAGGCCACCAATAGGATGTACGTAGATTATGGTACATCTTGTCAGCGCCAGGGTGAATTGAGTACCTAGATTTGTGTGCTTCGTTCATGATAAGGTCACGAAGATTGTCACGATCTGGTATCCAAACGCGATCGCAACAATAGAGGAGACCATCAGGTTTTGAAACGAGTTGACTTTCAGATCCTCCACGTATTTCTACAGCCATGGAACCTTCATTGATAGAGGAGTACTGCGCTTCACGAATGCGATTGTGAAGATCGCTCGAGATATGAAAACAACGAATGACATCTACATGAGCCTTACGACTAAGTGCATCGGCCACGACATTCGCCTTACCAGGATGGTAGCGAATCTCGCAGTCGTAGTCGTTGAGTAATTCCACCCAACGTCGCTGTCGCATGTTGAGTTCTTTTTGGTCAAAGATGTGTTGTAGGCTCTTATGGTCAGTGAAAACCACACACTTAGTACCATATAGGTAGTGTCGCCAAATCTTTAACGCAAAAACAACTGCGCCAAGCTCGAGGTCGTGGGTAGTATAATTCTTCTCATGTATTTTGAGTTGACGAGAGGCGTAAGCGATGACTTTGTCTCGTTGCATGAGCACACAACCAAGACCACGATTTGAGGCATCGCAATACACCACGAAATCATCATTCCCATCAGGAAGAGCGAGAATAGGTGCGTTGCAAAGCAAGTCCTTGAGAGTTTGAAAGGATTCCTCTTGCTCAGGACCCCAAGCGAAAGGTTTCTCTTTTTGAGTCAACGAAGTGAGAGGAACGGCGATTTTTGAAAAATTCGAGATGAATCGACGGTAATAACCCGCCAATCCTAAGAAAGAACGGATTTCAGAAGGAGATTTAGGCGCGGTCCAGTTCTTCACGGCTTCGATTTTTGAAGGGTCGACATGGATTCCTTTTTCACTAACAACGTGCCCAAGGAATTGAACTTCTTTGATCCAAAACTCGCATTTAGAAAACTTAGCATATAAACGTTCAACACGCAAAAGTTCAAGTATAAGACGAAGATGACGCTCGTGATCAGCTCGAGATTTAGAATAAATGAGAATATCATCAATGAAGACGATCACAAAGCGATCCAAGTATGGTTTACAAATACGATTCATGAGATCCATGAACACAGTGGGTGCGTTGGTTAAGCCAAAGGGCATAACCACGAACTCGTAATGTCCATAGCGAGTGCGAAAAGCGGTTTTGGGAACGTCCTCTTCGAGGACTCGAAGTTGGTGATAACCAGAACGAAGATCGATTTTGGAGAAACAGGTAGCGCCTTGAAGTTGATCAAAGAGGTCGTCGATACGCGGGAGAGGATAGCGATTCTTAACGGTGAGTTTGTTGAGCTCACGATAGTCGATACACATGCGGAAAGAACCATCTTTCCTTTTAACGAAAAGCACAGGAGCACCCCAAGGAGAGGTACTTGGACGAATGAAACCTTTATCGAGGAGTTCTTGAAGCTGAGAAGACAATTCTTGCATCTCGGAAGGTGTAAGACGATAAGGAGCCTTGGCAACAGGAGTCGCACCAGGTACGAGGTCAATGCGAAAATCAACAGATCGAGGAGGAGGAGGACCGGGTAGATCTTCAGGAAAGACGTCAGGGAAATCGCGCACCACTGGAACATCACTTAAACTTTTTCCCTTGCCCTTTTCTTCCACAACGTGGGCTAAAAAGGCAAAGTACTGTTTGCGTAAGTACTTGTTCGCTTGTGTGCAGGACATCAACTTTAGTCCCCTTGAAGGTCGGTCTCCATAAACGTGTAAAACGTCACCGGATGGAAGAGGTAAGCGAACGAATTTCTCGTGACAAGCGATTTCAGCATGATTCTTTTGAAGCCAATCCATGCCTATGATGACGTCGAAACTACCCAATTGCATGGGTATGAGATCAATAGAGAAAGCATGCTCGTTAAGAGTAAGACGACAATCGAGGAGAATGGAATCGACTAAGATGGACTTGCCATTGGCGACTTCAACGGAAAACGACTTAGGTAGCTTAGAGCGTGTGCAATTTAACAATGATTCGAATTCTAAGGACACAAAGCTTTTGTCCGCACCAGTATCAAATAGTATCGAAGCATAAAGATGGTTAACAAGAAACGTACCATTAACGACATCATTGTCGTTGCGTGCTTGATTCGCATTTAGGTTGAAGGCGCGTCCACGAGGAGGTTGCTGCTGCTCTTGGTTCCATTGAGGGCATTGGGGACGAAGATGATTAACATCCCCACATTTGAAACATGCCCTAGGTGGTCTTGCGTTCTGAGGAGCAGGTGGAGCTTGTTGCGCTTGCTGAGCTTGTGGTGCTTGCTGCGCTTTTGGTGCTTGCTGAGCTTGTGGTGCTTGTTGTTGTTGGTATCGACAAAAGGCGGTGTCGTGTCCATAACGGTTACAAATGCCACAACGGCGACACCTAGCATTGTCGGGATGATGATAGTTACAAGTGGCACACTTGGGGTGAATCCCAGTGTACGACCTTTGGGCGTTATCAGGAGCAACAGGGTTCGGGTTAACAGGCGGCACAATCGCGTTACAAACGGGGTTGGATTGCTTTCGCTTCTTTCCCCTATTGTTATTTGATTGTTGGGTGATTTGATGGGCTGGCTTTGAAGGAACGGGGTTTGCGGCTTGCTTATCGCGAACACGGTTGTTGTTCAAGGATGCGGCCAAACGGTAAATGTCTTCGATGCTATCGAGTTTGGCTGCCTCGATTGTGTCACGCATACTAGGGGGTAAACCATTGATATACTTGCTTTTCTTGCGATCAGGGGTCGAAACAAGGTGAGGGACAATGAAACAGAGTTATTTGAAACGGGTGGTGTAGGCTAGGTTGTCATCACCAATCTGTTTTAACACCCAAAATTCTTCCTCCAACTTTCGTTGCTCATGCGGAGGACAAAACTCATCCATCATTAGGGCCTTAGTCTCTTCCCATGTCAAAGCATATGCCAGCTCGTTCGAACGTATGTTTCTTTCATTCGTCCACCACTCGAGAGCTCGGGCTTGGAATACCCCAGTCGCGCTGCGCGTCTTGAGCTCATCGGGGCACTCGCTATTGATGAAGGTGACCTCTATGCTGTCAAACCACTCAAGCATGGCGGTCACCCCATCATTGCCAGTGAATGGCTTTGGATTGCACGATGAAAAGTGTTTGAAATTGAACGAGACGGGCTCGCGTGTTTCAACCTTAGAGTCGACGGAAGAGTGAGGAGTTTCAGAGGCTCGAATCTCGGAAATGACCTTTGGAATGACGCGAGCAAATTGATCGGCCATGAAAGCCATCATCTTCTTGGTGGAGCGAGACTTTGACTTCCTAGACGCGTTGGAGTGACGAGAAGACATCTAAGATTCAAAATAACGAAATGAGTGAGACTTGGTCATAATGCTTGTTTTAGAAAAAAGAAATTGATCACATAGCATAAAGGGTCACATAGCATAAAGTTTCAAGTTGATTAACATAGCATAAAAGTTTAAACGTCCCATATAGCATAATCATGAATTCCACATAGCATAACATGAATAAACGAAAGCATCGTAAATTTAGTTTGTTCACGAGGGATTATTATTGTTTGTGATTGCGATAACGTGCGAAATGTTTAAAACGACATTTTGAAATGAACGAACGTTCTAGTATAAAATCACATATAAATTGAGATACATAAAAGAGAGGCTCAATAAAACATTGGATTGTTTCGGGTAGAGAAACGTCGACTATTCCAAAGTGGGTCGAAAGTTCTTTCGATTTAGAGATATTGTGCTTTGGCCTATAAGTAAGATACTCTCCTCGAGAAGCGATTAACGGTATCTTACCCTTCCGGTTACTACACATCTCTAAATGATTGAACATTCGGGACTTTGGCGAGAATAAAAATCGAGGAATGGGACTTAATCGACGAGATGCGGGTTTCACCCCTAACTTGACGATTTCGTACCCTAAATGTGGTTGGTACTCGTCGATCAAAATAAAATTTTGACACTTTGACGAGGGTCCACTAGAGTTGAAATGGAAATTACCATTAAGTTGTGGATGTCACTCCTAGCTTAATGGTGAGATTTCGTGCAAAATAGATTAAAGGTAGAATGAGAGTCGTTTACCAAATTGTGGGTTTCACGCCTATTTTGGTAAATTCTTCTCGTTGGTGTTACAAGAGTATAAAAATAGCATAAGTGTATTAGTGTTTGCCTTAGGAAAGGCACATAATTTTAATAGAAAGTATAGCTAGGAAGCATGCATGGTAGAGCACAAAAGTTTTAAACAACAAATAAGAGGCAAAATTCCTAGAACTATAGATTAGGGCAAAAGCATGGCAATTTTTTTTCCTAATTCCCTATAGTTATGGCTCTGATACCAATCTGTCACACCCCAACCGATGGCGGAAACATCGGGATGAGACGAAGTGTGTATAGATTGCTAGAGACGTCATAACACTATGTGACAATATTTAATTAAATTCAAATTTCATTGCAATACTAAATTGTCATACAAGATTCAAAAGAAATAACAACAATGTTTCATAGCATAACATAACAAACAAAAGATAGATTTATCTAGGTGTGTATCTAGTCCACCCTAAATCTTGTTTCGTCTTGCATATCATCTCAATAATTAACCTGCAACATGTATTAAAATAGAGTTCAATGCAAAAGCAAAGGCGAGTATACAAGTTTGACTACATAGCATAATAGAATAAAACTCATATCCAACATGTTACTAAGTGAATAAATTTACTAGCAATGCAATTTTTGGCGTACAATATGATCAAACCCATGAATACAACGCATAAAAATAGCCTAATCCCAATCGTTCAGCGGGGTGGTAATGTTTAACTTAACAATACCCAATTAGAATAGCGGGCGGGGCGTTAATCCTATAGTGCTATAATTGTTAAGGTGGGCTAGCAAAGTTAATGAGCATATAACGTTCCAAATCGTTCATAGAGCATACAAGCATAGCAAATATTCACAATAGTTTCATGTCACGTTCATAGATAGAGTATGTTTTGTTTAAGCATAAAAGTTGTTTTGAATAGGTATACATGTTGCATCCCAAAGTGTAAAGGGGAAAAAGGGATCGAGTATACTCACGGTTTACAAGTCTTGACTTGAAGTTCCGAGAGCAAAGTTGGTAGATGAATTAGTTTGGAGCACCTTGTCCTTCTACACGAGGAAAGCAAAGGTGTATGAGTTTGGGGAAATCGGAAGATTATAGATTCGGAGTTTAGAATGTATAGAAAATAACATAAGTGAAAGTAATCATCTTGTACACATAACTCTTGTTCTTGACACTATTAAAACTCAAAAGAGTTGGTATGATTTCATGGATTCAAAGGTCCATTAGAGTCGTAACAAGGGCATGGTCATAGATGATGTAACATATTCTTGACAAGTAACTATTAAGTTATCATCAAGTTTAGTTACTTAGGTATACATATGGAATAACTTAGATAATAAAAAGATTACAAAGTCTTATGGTTCAAGCATGAGGTAGGAGATTAGTGTCTCCATTTAGGCACCTCTTTGTGTCATAGAATTCATACATGAGGTAGGAAGAACAAGCTTCCATTTAGGTACCTCTATTGTTCACCACTACACTTGTTGTTATAAACAACAAGGAGGGTCATGAACTTACAAGTAATAATGTAATAACAACAACTAATCTACGGAAAAACATCAAGTAGTGAGTGGATTTCTATGAAGGATAGCCCAAGCTAGTCCAACTATCACACATTCATCAAGCTTCATGCTTGAACACTACTTGTGGGTAAAACCCTAACTAAAACAGAATATTTGTGAGGTTTTAACCTCTGATTTAAGTGTCTCAACCATGTTTTTAAGCTTAACCAACCATAAGAGAGGTTGTAAGCATTAGGACATTGGTATGAGATGTGTTAGACACAAGTTGGATGAAGTTTACATAAGTTTGTAAACAAAACAGAAAAGTTTTTGGTCAATTTCGGGGCAATTCCGGGTCTGATTTCTCCAAGGAGAAGTCAAGGAATCAAACCCCATGATTAACCAAGCAAGTAGGAAAAAGAATCAAGTGAAAAGGTTAAGAAATGAGTGAGTTATGCTCACTTTTGTGAAGATGCAACAATCTGCTCGAACTTGAGATTTGCAGCTGATTATGGGAGGATTTGAGAGTGTTTAGAGTGATTAGAAAAGTGTAAATGGCTTGGAAGAGGCTTGGTATTTATAGGGAGTGATTAGGTTAGTTTGTAGTTGAATAATAAATGTTAAAAATGAGTTTAAAACTCAAATAAACACAAAAATCCCGCTGAAACGCGCTGAAAAGGAGGTCTGGTCGCGGCTGCCAGGTTCAGTTTAAGGACTGTATAAATGAATTTAATGTTGGGTTAAGATAAATGTGTAGGCGCAGCTCAGTTGGTTAGTGTGCGGGTGTGGGAGAAGGCGACCCGGGTTCGAGTCCCGTGGTCAGCGCCTTTTTTTGAGGTTTATTTTTCTTTGTTTTTTTTTTCTAGAAAACACCAAACTTTCAGTAATTGCAAAAACAGTCCTTGGATTTTTAATTAACCAAGTTAAGTTGTTATTTAAAAAGGAAAATTAACTTTAAGTTTAAACTAACTAAGTTAGTTTATATTTACTAACTTAATATCTTTTTTTTTTTACAAAAACTAACTTTAATTTAAATATCTAACGAGACTAACTAGATATTATAAAAAATAAAAAAAACTTTTAAATAACAAAATTAATTATTTAATTAATTTCATTAGTTTAAACTTGAATAATGACCATATTTATAACGAATAAAAATCTTTAAACGTTTATTCGTTTCACAAAGCTTTCGAGTTTCACTATTTTACGAGTTTCAACTAGTTTAACGAGCACTGAGCGTAATAACGAATCGAGAGTCTATGATAATATATCGTTTCAAACGTGAAATTTGAATACCAATAGCACATAAGTCTAATATGAATACACAACATGATTAAAGTAGTTTCATTTTCGTTAAGATCAATAGTCTCGAATTACAAACGAAACGAAAGTAGGTACAAAGAGAGTACAAGAGTCTAAATATGGAAAGTACAACATGACTTGCTAAAACGAGAAAGT